>NC_034413.1:70855269-70931079 GCF_002078875.1 Numida meleagris | reverse complement strand
ATGGCGGGGAGCGGGCGGCGGGCGCGGGGGCGCGGGCCGGGGCAGCGCGGCTGCCGGACTCCGAGCTGCTCTGAGGGAGCCGTGACGAAATTTTAACTCACTGATCGGAAACAAACGATCCGGGAACCAAAGCCTGTTTCTAAGGACCCGAGGCAGAAGGAAGCGCTCTCGTCCGTTACTGCCCCGTACGGGAGAAATCAGCGCTGAAACCAACGGAGCCGCGTCCCGGCTCGGGGCTGCGGTGCGGGCTGAGCGCTGGGGGGCGGCGAGCGCCTGCCACGGCCACTTGGAGCTGGAACGGACCAGAAACGGCCACTGCACCCAACGCAACGAGCTCCTGCAGCCCGGCGCCAAGCACTCCTTCCATAGCCAGAATGAGCAATTTGCTCCTACGAATTCCAACTCCTTATTCTTGCTCCAATAGCTGAAGTTCGGTTGCAGGCTGTAGGTTGTTAGATAGGAAATCTTCAGCCTCTTTGGTCTGGACACACGCTGCTGCCTGCGGGTGCAGCAGAACGGCAATCCCACGGAACCACTTTGTTTCTGAATTCTGTTTTTATTTCTGCAAACAGCACCGCTCCCCCCCCAGTAACAAAACCCGATCATCCCTTCACCCTGACTCAAAACAAGCCCAGCGGCCGAATGTCAGATGCAGAGTTAGGGTGCTCTGCTGGCTGGAGCGCTGCTAACATCGCAGCACAGAGCTTTGGGCAGCACGGCCCGGCGCTCCCAGCACATTACGGAGCAAATTGGGGGGGGTGGGGAGCAGAGAAAAGCGGTAATTTATGAAAACACGGTACACCATAATTTTGCCATTTTTCTGCACTAAGGATGGCAAGTGATTCATGGGGAAAAATGAAATATATTTCAGTGTCACTTGACTAGATGTAAGATTTACAGCTTCTTGACTTGGACAGGGGAAACTCAGCTTGCATAAGAATGAATTGCAGATCAGTTAATTGTAGAGATGCGGAAATCAGGGCTGAGCCGCGCGCTGCGGTGAAACAACCCAGCACCAACGCGGGGCTGGGGCCGTGCAGCATGGCATTGCTGCTAGCAGCATCCTCAGCCACAGCAGGGGGACACGCAGGTGCCGGGTCTGCCAGAACCAAGGCTGCCCAGGTCAGTTACCCATGGTGGGATGCCCCACACGGAGCTGCACCGCATGCAGCCACCTCCCCTGCTGGCACCTAGGGGAGACAAAGCCGCCTGAGCACCTAGATGAGCCCCGTGCACAGCAGTGCTCAGAAACAGCCCAAGTTCTGCAGAAAGGAATCCCTCTCTGCTCATACGCGAGTGGATAATCTAACGCAGGTGACTGTCCTTGCAGGAGACTGCTGTGAGAAAATAAAGGCTTCCTCGCAGAGCAAAATTTACCCTCTGCCTTCATCTGGAGGAAAAAAAGGACAAGAAAAAAAAAAAAAGGTGAAGGCAGCACACCCGTGGAGCAGTGGCACGGTCAGAGCGGGGGTAGCGCCGGCTCTGCAGGTCACGCTGCCGTGCTGCACCCCGTGCCAGGCAACCAGAGCAGGGCAAGGAGCAGGAGCTCGAGCTGAGCAAAATGTGAGAACTCCCTGCAGCGGGGAAACAACGCTCACTTGGAGCGAAGGCTCATTCTTCCCGAAGAGCGCTTTCCCTCCTCACCAGATGCAATCAGTCCGTATCTGACACAGGAAACACCCCGTTCAAGCATCGACGCTTTAATATTAATGCTGCTATGATATTCCGTATCGTATTTCTAAGGCAGGCTGCGGTGCGCCAGGGAACACGAGCTGCAAGAGATCAGCATCTCCGAGCGCCGAAGCCGCACAAAGGAGGCAGCCGGCTCCACGAGCACCACTCCGGAAAAGCTCCCGTGGATTTCCACGTCGCTTCGGCACGGAGCAGCAGATTCCGGATCGCTGCCCGAGGCCGCTTCAGCGCTGCAAAATATTTGCGACAAGGACGACGGCGGCAAACGTTTTCTGACAGATTGCTCGCATGGCGCAGATGAGAGAAAATTCACCGTCGCTGCAATGCCCCCCCCGGGGGGAGCGGCCCTGCTCGCTGCTGGGGCACCGCAACGAGGAACAGCGCTATCGGGAGGGACAGTTAAAACCTGTCAAAGAATACAGAGCCTGCAAAAATCTGGGTTCGGAGTGGTAGCAGCTTCACTGAGTTACCGACAGCGAAAACACAGCGCGGTTTTTCCGCTGGACATTTAATCAACACGTGGCAACGCGGGGCGAACCTGCCACGTGAAACGATCCCAAGAGATTGTGAAATCTCTCCCCTTCGTTGCTATTGATTCTGGTTACGATGAAATCCAGCAGCGTGCGGAGGGACGCTCGGCCCGGGTCTGGGTGCGGAGCAGGAGGCGGCAGCGCTGTGCCACAGCCCCGCGCTCACCTCTCACCTTCACCTCCCCCGGGGAGCACTGAGAGCCGGGCTAAGGTGGGGAAGCATGGTCACGGTGATGCCACGTTTACTGACACGTGCCTGAGCGAGCGTTCAGCTCAGAAGAAGTTTGTCAGGGCTCACTGGGGTTGTTTCTGTAGCCGCCGTAACAAACTGCCAGGGAGCGCGGCGCGTTTCATCGCTTTTATTGATTCATGCGTCCGGTTCTTCCCCAGTCAAAAACAAGGCACATTAAATACATCCTCTTATTGCTCTATAAATGCATGCGGTTCATTCCGGGTATCAAAAGTAATAAATAACGGCAGTAAAACACCAGGACAGTTATAAAAAGGACAACCCAGCTTCAAACACGGCACCGCACAGAACATCCCCAGCAAAGCACAGTAGGTGCCGGGGTAACACGTGTGTGCACACACACACACACACACACACACACGTGCACGCTCCCCAGCCAGGTGTGCAGCTTTCTGCAGAGCCAGGCACCCACCGCCCAGCGCTGCTTCCCCACCTGGGATCAGAACAAAGCAGGGCAGCGACATGGCCAGCACTCAGTGCAATCACATGGAGAAAAGCAGAAGAGCAAAGGAAAGAAAAAAAAACCAAGCAGAGCAAAACCAACCACCAAGCAGCCCGCAAGCCCCTGACAGCAGAGGTGAGGAGCTGCAGGACGGAGCTGTGCTTTCCCAGCAGTGCTGCACCAGCACTCAGCCTCCCCCCACACAGGGCAGCCGTACAAGGCCCTGCTGAGCCACACAAGAGCAGAGACCCACGACAGAAAAGCGCCCACGACGCAAAGCAAACTCCTGTGGAGGACACGTGCGTAGCCAAAAAAAGCCCCAGAGTCAAATCCTGCGTGTGGCATTACCTGACGGGACAGCAAAGCGGGTGCAAAGCAGAGCAGCCTGGCTTTACAGGGAAACCTGCAGCGTTAATTCGGAACAGTTCCATTTACAGAGGAGCGGAGGAGAAGAATTTTTCTTCAAACCATACAAAAGGGATTAAATATTTTACACGTTTTTCTTTACACGGCTTGGAGAAGGCCTCAGGACTTCAGCAGATACAGGTGTTTGCACAGAGTGCACGGTGCCTCCCTCCTCACCTCGCTCCTGCTGCTCAGCCCCAAGGTGCCGTGCACCGGGCGCCCATTTCTGCTCCGTGCTGCGCTGTGTGTGGTGTCACATCTCTTACCGGGCTCTCACTTGAGAAGGGCTTCAGGAAAGCGAGGCTGCACTGACTATTTGCATGCTTTACTTGAATATACTGGAGCATATTCAAAAAAGTTGGCAGTACCACAGAACCCATCCACGAAACATGCTGCCAAACACGCTAACTCAGCACCGTGCCCGGCAGCGCGGGACTCCCAGCACAACAGCGAGTTCTGGTACAAAGCAGCTCTACAGCATCAATTCTACATGCAGAAACCACGTGGAAAGCATCTGAGACAGGGTTTCTGGACAGAAACCTGGAGACATTTTATCAGTGGTTTAGACTGAAGAAATTCAGATGACGCCTGCCCTTGTTTCTGTTTTTTTTTTTTTGTTTGTTTGTTTTAAAGATCTGTTTTTCAAAGACTTGCTTTTTCTTTCTTTCTAAAAGCACTCTCCCCCTGCAGCCCCAACCATCCGACCTGCTCAGCTCCATGCCAGCACTGCCCAGCCCCTCCATTTCACGCGTGCAGTCGTTTTCCCTTAAGATACAGCAGCAATCTTTGCCGCCTGCGACTGCGCTGATGTTTCCATTGCTAAAAGTGATGCCATCAGTTAAAGTGATTATTAAAATCGATATCAGATTTTACGTGAGGAGAAATCCAGAGCCCTTAGAACAGAGGGTCCTCTTTTGTCAGCTGGTATTTGCACTTAGATCTGAGGATGAACTGGGGAACAAACCCCCCCCCGTCCTGCATCAGCTGGGACCCCTCCACTTTGCAGTGAGCTCAGCCCCGTAGCAGGAGGGCAGCGGCCAGCACGGTGCTGCCAAACCCAGCAGGTGCCTGCTCCCAAAGCTTTCAGTGCCCACAGAAGAACAGCGCAGCCCTTGCTGCTTTACAGAAAGCCCAGCGGAACGCACAACGGGTTTCCCCGCTTCACTTTGAGTTTTTTTTCAATAAATTAAGACTTACGTTATCAAAAACAGTCATATTTTACATATCACCAGTTTTTTTTTGTCCCAGCCTGGAAACAGTACAGAGCATGTTACAGCATAAAACACCAGCTGCTAAAGGATGCTACTGACTAAAGGAAGCTTGTTTTTATTCGTATGGGAGAAAGGAAAGCTGTCCCCTAGCTGCTAGCTGGGTAATTAGTTTGGGTGATGGGGTGAAGTGCTGTCTTCCAGCTTTGTACTGCTGATACTTGTGTCTGGCCAAGTACTGGTACTGCTGAAATAACTAAACGCTCCAGGAGAGCGCAGCCAAGCAGCTGTGGAAGGCCAGTCACTAACCAGGGCAGCTCCCTGCTGTACCTGGGACCCTCGGAAGGGGAAGTTTTGCTCCTTTTGTGAAGCTATCTCAAATCCCAGGCACCAGCCGTGCCTCTGCTGCCCTTTGTTGAAGCAGACAGATCAGCAGCTTTTAAATACTAAATGCCTATTCACAAATCTCAATGCAACGCTCTCTTTAAAGGCAGGATTCACTTTTTTTTTGTTTAAAGGTAAAGGTGATACAGAAGTTAATGAGCAAGGCAGTACGTGCACGTGTGCTTGTGTGTGCACCAGTCTTTCCAGACCGTATTCCAGAACTTCCGTTAATAAACTCATACGTCTAAAGCATACCCAATCCAAAAGGCCACATACCGGAGTAGTAAGAGCTGTACACAAAACCATTAGTACAGAAAACAAACGCACCCATGGGTTTTTACAAAAGCTACGGCGATGGACAGATACCAGTCACCTTGAACGAGCAAGGCCATTCGAGAGCACTGGAATGTTTGTCAGCAGGTGCAGGCAGGAGCGGGGCCGTGCCGAGCTACAGCCCCCCGCCGCTGCGGTCCACCGGGATCACCGCTCGCTGCCGCAGGTTCTCCTCAGCCGTCTTCATCAGCACGGCCAGCCGGCTGCCGGAGACGTGGCCCTTCTGAATGGCACTCATCAGCTTAAAGAAAAAGAGAGAGCAGCCGTCAGCTTCCCTTCCACACCGAGAATGAAGGTGGGTGGCACGGCCCCATCCCGCTCCCAGCTGCTCAGCACAGAGCTACGGGGTCTCAGCCCAGCCCCACGGCGCGGGCTCAGCTCCACGCCAGGCACGGCCGGTCAGCGCTGCAAGGGCACGTGGCAAGTGGCAGTGGAGACACAAAACTGATTTGTCTGCCAATAAAGCAACCCTGCTGCACGGTTTGGAAAAAAAAAAATTAAAAAAAAATCAAAGCCCATTTACATTTTCCAAAAATAAATATGACCCGTTTCGATGCTGCACTGCTACTTCCATTAACAGCAGTGTTTTTTCAGTGACGTTCAACAATGTGGGATAACCCAGCTATTTCACAGGCCCTCCCCCACCCACGCTTTTTTTTTCCCCTATTCCCCCCTCAGTCTGGAAGTAACTAACAGAAGAACATTACTCCTGATCCAGCACTGACCCCAGACTGAACCCCTCCCATTCACATGCCCTCCTTTGCAGACAGCCTACTTGACTTCCACAACTCTTTCAAATCCAAATTATTTTACAGATTTTTAAAACCAATTTGCCTTGATGTCCTTGAAACTGGACTCAGCTCTACCTTAACGAGCACACGCTAGTGCTAAGAGTTTAGTTAATTCTTCTTTATCCCATGGATAAAGCGAGCATTAGACTTGAAATTACATACAGTCAGCCCGTCAAAGACCACTATGGAAAGCAACCAGCTCTTACAAAATGCAGTTTCCGACTCTCAGTGAGTGCTAGGAATCCTTCAGATTTCTTCCTTTCTATAGGAAAGTCTATTAGTTCTGCAGCTGGATCTCTGTAGGCTGGTACTGCATTTCAGAAACAGGAATGACTCCCCAGGGACGGAAAGAGACAGACCCAGCCGAGGCTGAAGGACCTCCAGGGCTGCCGGGGGCATTCTGGTCACCCTGTGAGCCCCGAGGAAAGGCAGATGCTGGAGCCAGGGAGCAGAGGCCCAGAGCATCCCTCCAGCTGCTCCCCTCCTCCCCAGCGACCCACAGAAACAACGAGGCTCCAAGAGGAGCAGTGCAGCCATCACACCCATTCATTCTGCCCTACCGTGTGCTCCACAACCAGTTTGTGGCTGACCTGTCCCACTACGCTGCATGCTCTGTGGGAAAGGCACTCTGCTGGGGAGCAGGCGGACCCTTTGGCACCACCACAAAAAACAGAAGTTTCATCTGCAAGCCTTGAGAGAAGCAATCACTGCCACAAGGCAGCTCCCTGTGCCGCGGGGACCGCTGTGTGTGACCACCTGAAGAACAGCGTGGGCGGCAACAGTAAAAAGCAGGTGCGAGTAAAAGCAGAAACGGCTCAAGATTTCCATCGGGACAACCTGTTTGCATGAAATGCTGATCAGCTCGCTCTGCGTTCCATCTGTGAAACACCTGCAAGCACTGCTGAGCAGCTCTCCCAGGGCAACCCAGCCAGGCTGGCAGGCCGCAGTTGGTCAAATGCAGGCACTCGGCACCGCTCCGCTCCCACCTGGATGGCGAGGCAGCCAGCTCCGATACAAGGTGTTCCTATATTCTAATATAAACGTCCACAAATATTTGCACACGGCTTTCCACAAGCGTTCTGGCAGTACAATGTAATGACTTGAAAGTTTTCAGAGAGCAAACACAAAAAGTATTGGGAGCTGGCTTAACAGATCCATTAAAAAAAATTAAACAAACACCACGTGTATTTTGTTCCTTCCATGGCAACCTGCTGCTCCCGTTATTACCACGCTTCCCACTGCGCTCTTTCTTTGCTACGCACTGTGCTCCTTGCTGCTCTGCCGCTGCACGGCGCAACGCAAACTCACTGCAGTGCTGGGAGCACACAGGGAAACGCTTAGGACAGGTCTGTAACCAAAGAGCTGCACAAGCTAAAGAAAAGTAACTCTGAAACGACACCAAAACAGTGACCTGTCACTTGTGTTTTAGAGATACCACGACTTTGGGCAGGAAACTCCTAATGAGACTGCTCACCAGAGTGAAGCAAAATAAAATCCGCAGCAGCCGTGTTAGTTGCTTTGACTTTCTTAAGCACAATGTATCCAAGCAAACCGAATTTTCAATTTCCCAAGCCATTACAGTAAATGTTTTGGTTTTTTTCCCCCCTAATCTGAAGTTTTCACATGCAAAGGGACACGAGAGGGAGACCCTTCCCAGCACTCGGAAAGCCACCTGTGATTTTTTCTCTCAGTTACTTCAGTAAGATGGCTCTCGGGAAATTTTATTTTATTTCAATGTACATATCAGCTACCCAGCTAAATTGCTGCATTTCAGGTAAATAAATAGTCCTTTTTTCTAATGCTGGACACAACCTGTGAAAATTTTCTGCATTTAGATTCAACAACGCTCTTCTTATCTACAGCTCATCTCAAGAGAGACAATTACCATTTCCTCTGCCTTGATCTTGTTTGTTTAACTTGACACAGTGAAGAAAGGGCTGACATTGACCAAAATCCCCAGCATTAATTTATCTCATGTTCGGCATTCATCATTGCCACCGTGTAGGAAAGACATGGCACTCACTGGAAACACCACACCAAGAAAGACTCCACGTAAACAAAGCTGGCTAGCAAACTGCATAAGCAAGGGGAGCTGGAGAAACATTTCAGCAGCACTTTTAATGCTCTAATTTTAAAGCCCTGCAAAAAGCAGGCACAGGCTGCCAACGTAACGTTCTTCATACAAATGGAGGTATCGTTTCTCAATCCAGGAGTTACAATGGGATAGCATGGGCTACGTGTGATCTAGCCGTAAGCTCTTACTTTACAATTTTCCAAGCTATTTTGAATACTGTAATCATTCCTAACAGGGTCAGGTACATGTCAGTGTGCATAACTACAATATACGTCCCAAACAAACGACCATCTTACTTGGAATATAATTAAACACAATTTCTGCATAAAAAAGCCAAAGTCAGCACAGATCAGCACTGTGGCACACTTTGAAAATTGGACCTGTTCTTTGGGTTAATTGCTTCTGCACAGAAAAAAAATCCTTGAATTGGGAAGGTGCTTAGCACTAGCTCCGTGTGTCACTTTTGCCTTGTGATCTGGCAGACAGCATCAATGCAACCGTGGTACCCCAGCACCACTCACCTCCTCCCCAACCCAGCTCTTCTGCATGGGAGGAGGAGGGGAACTGAACACCTATGCCTACAGTTATTAAAGCTACAGGTTCTTTGGAACAGGGAAACACCTACCTGCAAAAACTCAATGAGCTCAACCTGCCCGTTCTTGTTCAGATCTACTTCATGTAGAATATCGTGAAGTGTTTTTTCATCAATTTGCACACTGATGCTCTAGACAAAAAAAAAAAAAAAACAAAAAAACCCACAAAACAATTTTTAACAGAGTCAGGTAAGCATCAGCGTGCATAACTACAAAAAATCTTCCAAAAACAACCATCTAACTTTGAATATAATTAAGCATAATTTCTGCATTACAAAGCCAAATTCAGATCTGCACTGTGCAATTTGGACCTGTTCTACACCTTGCAATTTGGACCTGTTCAATAGACAACAAAGTACCTCAACTGCACTGCTCAGCACTATTTGTGCCACGGTGCAATTTAGATGAGAGGCTTAAAAATGAAACTAAAAAAAAAACAGAAGGAAGTTTTACCTCCAAGACACGCTGCACATCCAGTATAGTAATAAACCCTTTCTTGTCCTTGTCGAACATGTGGAATCGCTTCTTGTACCTGCAAGATAAGGATTATCAGGGGAGAAGAATGACACTCGATGCTGTTAACTCCCAGCAACTCAAGAATCTCATTTTACTTACCTTTCAATATCTGAAGGCACTAGAGTGATTTCAGAGCTGTCTGTTAATTGGTCAGATTTTACTTTGTAGCCCATTTCATAATACAGGAATTTCCTCGCAGCTTCAAGTTCTTCCTGCGATCAAAAAGAAAAGCCTTCTCAGATCTGAGGAAGAACAAGTTTCTTACACAATTTATTTGCTCCTTCCGCTTCACAACAATTTACCTAAGGTTCAAAAATTGAGTGGACAGTAGCTGAAAAGTATTAAAAAGTTCAACTTCAGCACCTTTTAGTCTTCAAAAGGGAAATCAAGCCTAGTAAAGACTTCTAATTACTGTGTAAATGCCTTCAGGATCACACTGTAGGTATGAGCACTGAGCCACTAGGGCAAAGGAAGCAAACAGTGACCTTCAAAATAATTTAGGAAATAAATTAAAAAAATTAACAAAATCTTTATCATCACTTTTTAAAATTGGAGCAGGTTGCCCAGTGAGGTTGTGGGTGCCCCCTCCCTGGAAGCACTCAAGGCCAGGCTGGATGGGGCTGTGAGCAACCTGGGCTAGGGGGAGGTGTCCCTGCCTATAGCAGGGGCTGGATCTGGATCATCTTAAAGGTCATCCAACCCAAACCATTCTATGATTCTATGAAAAAAAGGAGTGATACAGCTTGCTAAATTCTTCTCTTCTGAAACAGACCTGTAAGAAGCGACACTGGACTAAATACTTAATAGGAGTAGGATAGTAATGGCAGATGTGCCTCATTTTTAAAGTTAGAGAATGCTTTCACTCTCCCCTCCACCCCGGCCGATACCAATTCATTTCACAGCTATTTTGATGAAGGCTTCAAAATGAAATACACCAAATGTATCATTCTCTCAGGATTCTTCCTGAGCATCACTCAAGTTTTCCATTCAATTAATGTCAATTGTTAACATGGAAACTACTTAAGGAAAACAGAACACTTCTAGATGAAAAAGGCCCTCTGTACCTTTTTTTTCTGCTCATTCCAGTTAAGTTCTTTCCCCATTATATCTACAATCCTTGGCAGAGCTTCCTCAGCAGCCTGCACATTTAGGAAGGCCAAGCGAGTCCGTCGGGAAATGATATCCACAGCAGTGCGGGCATACTCTTTCACACCATAGATGACCTAAAGGAATAAGACAAGGAAAAAATGAAGATGAGTGGATATTAGATATACTGCATATTATATTATATATTTATATTAAAACATTTATTTCAGGTTGGATATTAGAAAAAAATTTATTCTCTGAAAGAGTGGTCAGGCACTGGCACAGGCTGCCCAGGGGGGTGGTGGAGTCACCATCCTTGGAGGCACTCAAGAAAAGTCTGGATGTTGTACTAAGGGACATAGTTTAGTGGGAAATACTGGTGGTAGGTGGACAGTTGGACTTGGAGGTCTTTTCACCTTGGTGATTCTACGGTTCTATATAAAAAAAATTAAGTATGATCAGGTGAAGTGGAAAAATGAAAACAAAAACCATCTCAATCTCCAGGCAAGGGCTTATGAAGGTATTTTTCAGAGTGAGATGGACCTGCTCTAGAATCTGCTTCATTCCCAAGAAGCACTCAAGCGTGATGTAGTTTTTCCACATACCTCAGCTTCAATATAAGGAAATTCAGACACAAGACGTTTTCCAACAATAGGCCATCTCTTTCCTGTAACTTGGGCTATTTTGGCCACCTCAAAGGCCTTGTCACCATATGTAGAAGCTAAATGTTGAGCCACCTATGGAGTTGAAAACAAGTTCAGTATGCTTTTGAAAGCACATCAAATATATGCATTTTTTATTGTCAGTTCTCTCATCACTAATAACAAAGATGCAGAAGAGGGAATCAGGTTCTTATGGTGTGAGAGGAAACTGCTAGCCCCGTGAATGAGTTAGACCAACACTCATGCTACTATGTATGTATCCAAACAAATGACTGTGGTGCTTCAACTCTTCCACTTCAGATGAGATCACAGAGTAGCACAGGTTTGTTGTGCTCAGAGAAAGGGAGACTAGGGTTGCATAACATTTTAAAGCAGAAGACAGTTAAGATGTTATGCAATATTTTCTTTAGGGAAAGAACAAAACCCTCCAACATGGAAATATCAGCGCATAAGCAGTAACAATGGCTCACCTCGCTTTCAAGTCCATAGTCCTGGACCAACCTAATGTAGAGCGTGGGGCTCCAGTCCTCAGCCCCTTGGAGCATCAGCCCAATTGTCTTACTGGAACTCGCAGGCAGATTGTGTGCCTGAATAGCAGCATCAATGGTATCCTGAGCCATGGCACGGTACGTTGTCCACTTCCCACCTGTAACCACACATTTACATCTTTATTTGGGGAAAGCAAGGGAAACACGAAGTTGGTACATACCACGTATTCCATCATATTACTCTTACTAGAGTAGTTCTAACAAGCCAGTCGCACTCCCCCTGACAGATCACTACCTAACTGTAGGAATGCAAAGCCTC
Source organism: Numida meleagris (assembly GCF_002078875.1). Taxonomy (NCBI): domain Eukaryota; kingdom Metazoa; phylum Chordata; class Aves; order Galliformes; family Numididae; genus Numida; species Numida meleagris. The sequence continues at coordinate 70,919,306 of NC_034413.1, read as the reverse complement.
ACCCTGCAAGAAGAAAGATGTTTGCATAACATGCACTAGGGAAGCCCAACAGAAGCAACACTTGAAATGAACCTCCACTACCTGCTATGGTGACAAGGCCACTGTCACTAACAGCAACAACGTGGTTCCGGCATATCGACTGCGTGTCTTTGGAGTTGGGGTCGGTGACCAGAGGACGGATGCCACTCCACGCTGCCAACACGTCTCCTCTTCTCACTGTCCAGAAGAAAAGGCCAGCAAAGATCAGACAGAACTGATTTGTATTCATTTCCTATCCATCTTCTGATCTCTGTAGTGCGAAAAATGGCACTGCCCTTCTCCGTATCAATACTATTATCTGACCCAAAACAAAGCTGAAGACAGACAGCACCAACTCTTATCCTCTTTGTTTCTGCGGACAGGACAGTCCTTATATGGCCTTTCAGAACCAAAATAAAGTCTGTTCCTATAACATTTGCTTTCAGGACTTGAAAGCTTTTAATGTAGCACGGAATTTGTCGAGAGGAAAATCTGAAAAAATAAGTGATCTTTATTCAGAGCCTCTGTCAGAAGCCTGATGGCACACCTGCACCTGCTAGGCTATAGCACATCTCCCTATGCCTGTCGCTCCCCCAAGCCCCCAGCACTTGCACAGCAACCCCAAAGGGCCCAGGTGATCTGTCACAGATCATCCAGAAGCCCACACTGTTCTTCCTCAGCCATCTCTTCCAGCCCTACCTTCCCAACCTCACCTGTTTCAGAAGCATTTTCCCACTTCACAAGAAGCCCAACTCAGTGGCCATCTACATGCCCCCACACTACTGCTCTGCTCCCTGGCAGTTACTATATCCCTGCAGCCAATCCTGACCTTCCAGTGAATGTGGAGGAACAAAATCTGAAGGCAACAAGTAGTTTAAAAAAGTCCTTAGCAGTTGTAGGAAAATACCCCAAGTTCTGACAGGGACTGGGAATATATAAAACATGGAACCAATAATCTCATGAAATTAACGTTGTTGCTTGTTAAATTTACAATAGTAAAAATTGACCGGTTTAGTTTACACTGGAGCCCCGAAACAATTTTTGATGCAGCTTTCAAATAACTGATAACTGAAAAAAAATCGGTAACAGGGTGTAAAAATATCCCCAAAGAACACAAAATAGATTTCAGAAATCAATGGTGCTCTGCCAGCATGTTTAACCTGCCAAAATGAAGTGTTAATCACAGAAATAAGATACCATATTACATTTATAAACTAATGAAACTAGAAAAAGCAGCATGCGTGACACTATAATTAAACAGTTGGAACACATCCAAGCCTGTGTAAGTTGATAACCCTGGCACTGTCTCTGGCAGCAAAAAGGCAGGTCTGCAGTGAGTTGATATGGCCAGCACAGTTGTTAATTCAATAACAGGCAATCTATAAACACTGCTAATTGCATATGTGAAAAACAGTATGCACCTAGGTAGGTTTCATTCAAAAGAATTAAACACTTCATAATGTACTTCTGCGAAATGCATTGCAAGATTTCTGCCTTATTCAGGCTGAACGCCACCAGCTACCTGCCTGTGCCACCACACTGAATTTATTTGGCATCTGCTCCAGAAACTGAAGGGTACATTTCCTCGAGGCTGTTTGTCCCAAAGCTGTACAACAGAGAGCCACCAAACTGCTCATTTCAGGAATCCAGTAAGCTAGTATTTCCGACTGCTGGATAGCAAATTTCCTAGATCTCAGAGATTGCAGTGTTCCTGACAAACAGTGGTTTTCAGATTTCTTTTAGCACTACTACAACAGGAGCACAGACGCTTTCACAGAACCATTAAAAAACAAAACACAATTCCCCACAAAGCAGTAAATCTCACCGCAAAGTAAGGAAACCTCTCTCCTTTAAACTAGTAAAAAGGCCAAACGAGCCAGCATCTTCCAACAAAGGTGTTCTCAGCTCAGTTACTGAGGTCAGCAGTCACCAAGTGATTTCTATGAATTCCCCCTCCTGCCCATTATACTTCCCCCTTCAACCAAGAGCTGAACTATTAGGTATTTACCACATCCATAAACGTAATTAAGAAGAAAGTGTCTAGAAAAATGGAAGTAAAGACAGAGGAAAAGTCAGAACAACTCTCCCTACAATCAAAGGAGAGGAATTCTTCGATGCACCTGTAGGGATGTATGACCAAACTGACCCACTTCAGCCAAACTTTGCATCTGCCACCCAGAAAGGCCAGGAGGAGTCATCTGACAGCTGCTGCCTGGTAGATGAGAGGTACATGAAATCTGCACGTTCAGATATCAACCAATTTCCATTTGAATAGCCCAGGTAGAGAGAGTACATCTGGAAAAGCATCAGTGATAGCTCTGGAACAGATAGAGATGACGCTTACGTCCCACCAGTATTAGAGGGGCAAGAACTGCAGCTATCGGTCACTGGAAAGACTTTGGACAGACAGCATGTACTCAGACTGCAATATTGTAGATACCCCTCCCAGCGAAAACTGACTCTCCTACCTTCTACATCAACACTAAGGTAGTTGCGCACTTCATTCAGAATGAAGTTTATATCTTCTTCTGTGGGGATCGGATGGGAAGTGACATCGGTGGGGCTGTCCGTGGTCCCTGCAATAGTCATCTTCTCCCACGGCAGGAAGAAAATCACTCGGCCGTCGCTGGTGGCTGGGTCGAGCAGACCCATGTTATCAGGGCTGAAAAAGAAGGGACGTGATTCAGAACAGATCAGGCGTCACCAGGGATCTGTTCTCACGCACGTTCAGGTATTACATCATTACCCTTGCTCCTGTGCCAAAAGAGAGCACCACGACCCAACTGCAAAAGATATTTCTCAAAACTTCTGGGACTAAGGCCCTTAAATGTGATACTCAGAATGTAACTTCCTAAGGCCACATCCTTAGTGAGAGCAACCAGGCCTTTGGCATCTCCCTCCTCCAGCCACCCTTGCTCACTGAAATTTCAAATATAAGGATTTGAAATTTTAAAACAGCATTTACTGGAAGCCCCTATCATGGAATGAACAACTACTTTTAGTGTTAAGAAATAGGCAGTAGCTTATACTGTGTCACAAAGAACAGCTAAGGCTGAAACAGCACGCAGGCTGCAGTGGAAAAAAAAAAACAGATCTCCAGTTTGCTTTTAATGTGTCTAATTTAAGAGGCGAGAAAAATTTTAAGACCAAGCATTAGTAACCCCATTTATCAGGTAACTTACATCGCTTGTTTAGGGAGCAGATAAGACACCTAATGACTTTTGCAACTTGTATTCACAACAAAGGTGGGGAAGGAGGGAGAAGGCAAAGTTAGGAACAAGAAGGAGAAGAAGGGAGAGAACAGGAACACTAAAATCATGGCATCACGAGCACGTTAAAACAGGGAACTCCCAAGGATCCTACAGCCTGAATTCAGTAACCACCTGCCACGTGAACAGAACCGAAGCCCAGGCTGCCAAGGGAGTCAGACCAGAAATACATTCCAAATGCTTCCGGCAGCATTCCTGGACTAGGAACCATCTTTGGAGGGGAAAGGCAGAAGGTACCACCTCTGTAGTGACTGATCAGACACCAGCACCTTCATTCAGTTGTGCCAGTGCTACAGAACGATTCAGGGAAGAGAAAGATGACAGCTCTTTGCACATGAAGTTTTAACTTAGTTATCAAGGTTTTCTGGTAAATAATAAAGAAATACTAAAAAAAGCAATAGTAAAAAAATATCCAGATGTACAAAAGAAAAAGTTACCTTCATCACTCACTAAATAGCAGTGCTTCTACTTCAGGAAACGAGGCACCTATCAGCACCATAGCAATGTAAGCAGTTGTTATATAGGAGAGTACTGCAAAAGTTGCCCCTTTTCTATTAATTTCTATTTAAAGGAAAGACACTGACTTTACTATTAGGTGCTGGAAGCCCTCATAAAATCATCTGCAGACAGTTTAGCAGCCTTCAGGTTTTGTACCTGCTCCTGGTACCAGGAGGAGGATATGGAAGTATCCATCTGGGAGAGAAGGATCAGCAGAGGGGGTAATTCAGCAGACTCAGGTAACTACTAACACAACAAGCTGCAGGGAGACAAAGACTGCAGGTCGGACAGAATGAGCTATTTAAGAAAGCTACAAGCTGGATCACTGAATATTTCATTTTTAGGAAGTCTAAACTGATTACTGAAGGTAAGTTTGCAATATCTGGAAAGGCTAGGAGCAGCTGAAAATTTCATATAGAGCATGTATATTAGAACATTTTTTAGATGATATTTATAGACAGCTTAAGCATACAGTTGGAAAAGTACAATTTAATAGGGGAAGTCAACACAGATTTGTGAAAGGTAAATCACGTCAGACAAATGATTACTTTTTAAAATGAAAAAGCTATTGATTTAGAGACAGGAAACTAGAGATTTAATATACAGTATCAGAATATTCAGATAACTTCAGACATTCTCAAAAGAATAATATTTTTTTTTTAAACACGATTTAAGTAAAAAACCGTGAAAGAGAAATGAGTAAAGAATTAAAACTAAGTTTTACCGTAACACCTACAGACTGAAGTATGTACAAGAGGGTAACACAGCAAGTGATGAGAGAGGATGAAGAAGCCATCCGTACGACAATTAATCTGCTGACATAATGACCACCGGCCACGCTGGGAAGTTCTTCTCAGTCCCCCCTTGCTCTGTCTAACCCTTCTCATAGAATTAGCTGCAGAGCAACCAATGCCATTTAAAACACCCACCAACAAGAAGCATCCTGCCCGCAGAACGCTGCGGCTCCGTGCTGCTTCTGCAGTCACTGCTGCTCACCAGGAGCCCTGCTCCAAGTCCGTGTTTTCACAAGAGAAATGCTGAGGGACCTGGAATTGGTGCGAGCACGCAGCACAGCGGGATCACCCACTGTCATGTTTCTCCAGTGATCTTTCGAGATCACTAGAACGGTTAAGATTAGGGCTGGTAAACTGTAATATGAGACAGAAATATAGCAGCAAATACACAGAGCCCAGGAGCCTAATACAGACGGATCCGGAGCGACTGTCAGCAGAACAAACATCAGCAGACCCGGCCCTTTGTGAGCTAATGACACGGCAACAGCTGACTGAAGTTAACCGAGTGCTCGGAGCACGTCTGCTTTTAAATACGCTTCCTCCTCAGAAGCAGCAGCTTGGCTATATTGAACAATGCACAGAGCATGTAACAAACGAGGAAAGAACCCTGAATACAGATTACTGAAGTATAGATAAGATGCGAGAGTATGAGCTACAGACTACTAAATTAGACCAAGCTATTTATATGAAGCACAGATCTGAACTCTCGAGCTCAAAGTCAGTAAGTTATTCGTTCTGGATGTTAGAAGGCAGCATTTTGCCAAGTACAACAGAAACATAGAAGATTCCTAGTGGAAACACCATACATGCATTTAAACAGAAAACAGGTGACTTCCAAGAAAGCAGAGCTAAGGTTTAATAGAGCGGATGTAAGGAAGAAGTTGTTCACACTCAGGGTGGTGAGGCACTGCATGGGCTGCACAGAGAAGTGGCAGTGCCCCATCCCTGCAGACACCCACGGTCAGGTCGGATGAGCTCTGAGCACTGATGGAGCTGTGGGTGTCCCTGTGCACTGCTGGGAGCGGGACCAGATGGCCTCTGAGGGTCCCTTCCAGCTCAAACCATTCCATAATTCAAATTTAATTGGAACCTGGAGCAGATAGGAAAATTTAAGAGGACTGTAAATACCTGAAGTTTGCTGAGTGGAAGTTTGTATTGCACACACAGGCTTCCTGCCTGAGATGTGCTAACCTGAACAAAGGTGGCCAGAATCCTCTCTCTTTTTGCAGATATTATGCTTAAACAATAGGGAGTGAAAGAGAGTTATTGCAGCTACTAGAGCAGATACGTATACTAAAAATAGAATTAATGAGAGGAGGAATACTGGGACTATTAATGAAGAACATAAACGAGCAAGAATCCCATGGGAAGCGAATGCATTACGTTAACGTTAGTTTTACAAAATCTAAACTGTGTCTAGACACAAAATTCTCTGTTACAGAATTTTGGCCCAAACTCACACAAATTTTACAAATTATTTAATCACAATGGCAAGTAAGATGCAATTGAATAAGTCTTATTTGTTAAGGAATACCCATCCACTTGGAGCCAGGAACAAAGACTCGATACAACTGAGATGAAATACCATGAGCATTTCCTATGCAGCTCCTTGGATTAGGCTTCCCCACTTAGCGGAAATGCGGTTTTACTTCATCAGCTGTACTGTGGAGGCAGCACGTGGGCAGACACTATTTTACAAGAAAAGCAGTGCCCACACACTGACATACACAGGGGAACAAGGAGAAGAGATTTTCTCCACATTAGCAGTTACAATTATTAGGTATTTACCAAACACGTAATTAGAGCCCTCATGCGTATCATGCCATCTTCAACTTGGAATCTACAAAGCGATTCAAAGTTGAACAGCTGACTTTATGGCCCTAAACCAAAACCATGTTGCTGCCCAGGTGCTTACGACTGCATGGGATAAGCCTAGGATTACAAACTTTTTATCCTCTTTGCTGTTGCTCTAAAGCAGTTATCAAGTCACTTCCTGATTGTCATGGGAGAAGACACGACGAACATAGGTCGCAAGAGTGATTTTCCACTGGGCCAAAGATGCCTCAATTTTGTAGTCTTTGGTCATGTCCTGTTGGGACAGCTCAAGCAACAACAACACTTTGCGCACTGAAGTCTAAATTTGTATTCACAGAGGGTTGCAACAGTCCTATGGAAGGCATTATTGTAAGTGCACTGTATCAACAGAACCGGTATAAGTCTATAAATGTGAATTTCCATTAGGATGCTGATGACATCAGGAACCAAATGTAATATTTGAGCTTCAACGGAAACGGCTTACATGTGGTAGAAGGGGATTTGGTTTGGCAGCAACAAAGAAGGAGGGAAGCAGGAGGAGTCTGTAGAGAGAGCACTTACAGAGAGCCCCAGGAGCCTGCGGTGGGCTCAGTGCAGGCAGAGCGGTCCCCTGCACCCCAACTACCAAGGGTGGGTGGGCACCTGCCCTCCAGCATTTCATGTTATTCTGAACTACGTGCTGCATTGCGTGCAGGCTGCATTCTTAACACCAGTGGAGTCCATCCAGACTAATACAAGGGGCAGAGGGTAGTGGCAGATCATTGCCTAGACAGTTTGATGTTTTGTAAGACAGCAAGCTTTCTAAGAAGGCAGGAACCTCTCTGGAAGGCTTTCTACACTTCTTGTTCTCTCAACAGGGTGAAGCAGCAGTCAGCACGTCCAACTGACCCCTTATTAGGAGAGCTACCTTACAGCACTCACTGCCTAAAGGCCCCTCCGCTTCAGCAGGAGTTCTGCCCTGGTAAACCTCACCTACACGCTATGAGGTTTTTCTTTTCTGCCTAGATAAAGCTGGAGTTTTAACAGGCATAGTTCCAGAACCTTCTAAATAATAATGATTAAAAAAATCTTGAAGCGTGCATTCAAAGCTACCATAAAAACCACAACTGCGTCCCCACAAGCTCATTTATTACAGACACCAGCAGAGATTGTTACAAATGGTTTGGAATATTGTTACCTGTAATAACCCGGCATCACGATGTGCACGCCCGCACTGGGCTGACAGATGTTGGGTACTTCCTGATCATCCATTTTGCGCACCGAGTCTGTGAAAGGTCCCGTAGCATTGATAACACATTTGGCTTTGACATCAAATTCCTGCCCTGTGAAAGAAAACAGCATCAATCACGGGCCCCATTTGTTTCCCTGCTCACTGACACCCTGCGTTATTAATCTATGAACCTAACCTACTGTAACGCGCATTGTGCTCGTCTGAATGGAACAGCTGGAACTGTTCTCAAAAATTAACCAAGTTCTCATTTCGCACCAGACTTCAGAGGAAGCATTTTGCAGAAAGTTCTGAGTTGTCTGTGAAGGCAAGGGAGGAGGCAGGGGAGGAGCGGGCTGAACTGCGCCTCTCAAAGAGGAGGATTCAGCTGCTGAGTGGTATTGTTATCGTACGGCACGCAGCATTTTACAACAGCGTCTCTGCTTGACAGAAGGGTTCGGATGTAAAGCTCAGCCCACTCTGCCAAAACACTGGGATCCGAGTGCAAAATCTGACAGAAGTTAAAGATGATTGACACTAATGCTGTGCCACCGCACTCCGGGAAGACGGCTCCTTTGTCAGTTCATTGATATTTCCCATCGCCGCTTCCCGCTCCCACCTCCGTCCCCCAGCAGCACAGCTCCCGGCCACGTGGCACACACCTGTGAGGACGTCCCTGCAGCGTGCCCCGCACACGCGCTGCTTCCCGCTGCCCGGCTCCGTCCTCTTCAGCAGGCGCAGCACTTCAGTGTAATTGGCGGTGGCAGCGCCGTACCTGGCAGCGGTGAGGGCGATGGCGAGGTTCATCCGCGCGTCGTTGTGCTGACCTGCAGCAGGAAGGGACCGGGCAAGGATGTGAGTCACCTCCAGCCACGGACGCGCGGTATGGAAGCGTGTCAGAACCGATCTGTCACAGCTGTCCCTGTCACATCGAATAGCCGTGATGGCTGCTCGTGCCCGACGTGGTTATTTAAAAGCCACGTCCTCCGCACGGCCCCCGCCGTGCTCCCACCCCACACCGAGCAACCCGCGCCCCTTGCCGGCGTGGGGCCGAGGGCGATGGGGCTCAGTCAGCCCACAGGGTGCTCCTCCTCCTGCGTGCAACCCTGCTGCCGTTGCACTGCTCTACCAAAGCACATGTTCCACATAAGTGCCACTGCAATCCACCAACAATTCCTGTGCCGAGTCGGGCCACGCTACGTGCAAAACCCAAGAAAGCTTTCAGGCTGTGCTAAGTTACAAGTTTTCTGTAACTTTCTTTTGTATTATTATTTCATAGATATTTTAGCTTCCCAACGTACAGCATAAAATCATCTGAAAAGAAATAAGCAGACAAGAATTAATGAAGGATTCTTAACACATATCATTAAAGATTTATTACTGAAATCCCCTCGTTAAAGAAAACCAAGAGAGAGGCAGAGGGACCATGAGGGGAAGATGATTAATTACTTTAAAACACGGGCTTCACCTGAGACTTTTCCTATTTATTATTGCCACTGAAGTTAAAGTCCAGGATGCTGGCTGGAAAGAATTACTATACATTGAAGGGGCCAGGCTCTGTGTGTTCTGAATAATTAATTTACAGCAGGGCTAAACTTCCTCGGATGTGGTTCACTTTCCCACGTGCCCGCACCAGTTCTATCAAAGATAATACAGGTAAAGTGATGAATTTGTAATAGATATTGTTGTTGATTTATGTTGCCAGCATTCTGAACGTTCGGTACAAATGGTTTATGCAAAGTTTGGTCCTTCTGATTCTGCCCGCGCATCTCGAACCGCCGCGCACATAATCTGTTCCCAGCTAAAAGGGCAAAGCTATAAAGATGGGATCAATGGCCTGGAGGTGCCACCTCCCCTCTCCTCATCCTCATTCGAACCCAGCTGAGGTGATACAGTGCCATCAGTCTTCAAGCACAAGGCAAGTTACGCGAAGTGAACAGAAACAGTGATATGATGAAGCACCGATGAAGAAACAAACAGTAACTCTGATTCAGCTACGCAAACAATGCCCAGGATAAACTGCAGAAAAGAACAGCAAAACAACTTAGCGAGATGTCAAGAAAAGTTGCAGATGCTCCAACACAGCAGATGCATGAGACTAAACAGCCATCTGTCAGAAGTGGCAGGCAAATCATTAAACAAATGCATCAACATTTCTGCTACAGCAGTGTCAGGGAAGGGATGAAGTGACCTTACAAAGTCTATCTCAAAACCGAGCGTTTTAACAAAGGGCTGAGAACGTTCAACGTCTTGTGCACACGGTGAGCAGCAGAGAGTGTGGGGGAAAAAAAAAAAAGACAAAGGATAGCAGCAAGCTGCATTACAGTAGCTACTTTAATGTAGAGCAGAGCACACCCAGAACGCTCTTCTAACCCAGGGCTGAAGGCGTGCAGAAGCGGGGTGGCCTGCAGCCATCCCTCTTTGCTCTGGTGCTTTGTTTGCAGCTCCCTGGGCAATGGGGTGCTGCAGGGCTTTGTGGCACAGGGCAGGAAACCCAGCACTGCAGAACTGCCACCTGAGAGGACGTGCCATCCCCGCACCAATGAAAGCCCGAAGCAGCAGCTCTGTGCAGAACCCCCTTCAAGGCAGCCTTGTTGTGCTTCTCACCCATATCCCCCTCATCGTTATTCTGCTGTGAGAAAACCCTTGCTATTACTCAGTTCTCAGCTGTCCACGGGAACCGAGTGCCTAGGTAATGCACTTGCAGGAAGAGGACTGGGAAATAACCAGTTGCTGATTAACTACGCATCTAGAAAAAACAACACTGGCTTCAGATTAATGGAATCCACAGCGCAGAGTCCTGGAGTATTTCACAGTATAAACAGCAGAGATCTGAGGAGGTCTAGATTGGAAAGCAATGAGGAGTGACTTACTGGCTCATAAATTTATCATCTATGGAGAATAACACCTCAACAGGTTGGTAAGACGGGGTCACGCTGCGATGGCTTTTCCACTCAGGAACAGGTTTGTTTGTTGGGAGGTGTGTCTGTGTGGTTTTAACTTTAACTCATATGCGCACATTTTCCCACAAACAATGACATTACAACTCTGCGCTTTGTGCAGTCACCTTCTGCCTTGACACCTGAAGAAGCTGTTGCTGCTCCTCCATGCAGAGCAGCAATTGCAAAGGGATTGCAGAACAGCTCTCACTACAGCACCATTCACGGCTGAGAAAACGTTTTTGGCTGACGAAATAAACCTAGTTATTTTCAGTCATGCTAGTTTGAAATAACAATCATTCCCAATTCCAAACAGGTTAGGATGCGTTGTGGCACTCCAACAATCCTTATCACTCGAGAGAAACAGGACAGAGAAGAACAAGAATCCTACCTCTCAGTCTTTTTTTTTTTTTTTTCCAGTGAAATATCATCCTTCTTTTGTAACATTCAGGTCCTCCAAACCCAAGATTAAGCTTGGAGGCATTTACTTTCTCCAAACGGAGATGTAAAGCTTTCTTGACACTAGCACTATTAGCACGCTCAGAAAATGCCCAGGAAACCCAAGGCACAGGCGTGTGCTAAGGACGAGGCGACCAAAGACCTCTGTGGGAGGCTCTGCTTTATCTACTCCAGGCAGCTTTGCATCCATCGTCCTCCATGTCAGTCACTGGTGCTCCAAAGCAAACACAGAACAACTACCTGCCCTTGCTCCCCCTTCTACTATACCACGGGTTTCTTCCAAAATGTTGCTGGTGACAAATCCAAAAGTTGTTTCACAGTACCACAGCAGCTATGTCCGACTAATCTGGCATTCCCTTCTGTAACAAGTAAGCTGCTGAAGATCTCCTAACTAAGCTCAGAGCAATAATACAGTGAATATCTAACTAGAACATCCACGAGCCACGGATGTGCCCAAACACCCTGCCCCAGCGAGCTGAGCGCTGCCTCAGTCCTGCTGCTTGAGGGCAGGCCCAGGGAGCACAGGCTGGCGGTGCCTGTCGGCTCTGTCAGCAGGACACAGATCCAGGGGCTGCACCTAGCAGCCAGAACCCAGCAGCTTTGGAACAAACATCCAGGAGCCACTGATGGAACCTGCCGAGCTTTCCTCGCAACTCCTCCCAGGGTAAAACTCAAGAAATGGGTGTTGAAATCCTTTAAATCACTTCTGAGAAAAACAAAGAGCCACTCATCTCGTCATTACTGTTGTCATCTGCTCATTGTATAGCAATAATTGCAGTAAGCTCATTTTCATTAAGGGTAGCAAATGCTGTTAACAAGACACTGGCCTAACTGCTTTCAATGAAGTGACACTTAATCCTCTCAGAAAAAACCAACAACACTATTCTTAGAAGGCATACTGTTGAAGACATTTGGGGCAAGAAGACATTTTGTCAATGTGTTCCACATAATTTTAAGATCAACACTGATGCCATTTGGTTTATAATTTCTTTTTTTTCTTTTCTGTAATTTAGGAAAATTCTATTTTCATTCCTTCGTAGCAAATGCTGTATTTCTTCAAATAAGAACAGACAATGCTTCCGTTGGCACTAAAAGAATCCTCCTACAGAGTGCACAGCGTACATTCGATTTTATTTTTATCAGTGCTGAACCACAGCCAGTAGTGGTAACAAAGCCCACAGACTGTACAAATTTGTGACTGATTCAGTGGAGCTGTGTGAAAACCACCACGCCAGCGAGGCACGCTGCTAGTTCTAGTATCTTCTGCACTATGTCACTCTGACACCCGCTGCCTTTCTACCCATTCCTGCCCTCTCATGTGCAACTCCCTGCAGCTGAAAATCAACACCACCCAGTATCCAATGACTTGGCAGGGGTATTGGACTCGATATCATCTCTAGAGGTCCCTTCCAGCCCCTACAATTCTGTGATTCTGTGACTGCAGAGGGCAGAACTTCTTTTAGTCCTGAGTGACAATTTGTCCACACTAACTTTCTTGTGCTAAGAACTAACACTTGGTTACATGACTGTCATGACACAGCTACATTCAATGACAGTGCCCCCAAACACCGCAGCCACTGCCCCCCAAATTGCCTGACATACACTTTGCAAAACCATGTGACATCCACACTGTTGCAGTACTCAGCCAAACTTCTTGCTTTAAGGAGCAGGCCGGTGGTCCCTGCAACAGACATGAAAGCTTTCTCACCTTGTGTCAATTTAGTCTTTTCCTATTAGGCTTATCTAATTATTTCTGTCGAGGTCAAGCTTAATGGAGAGCTGGGAATTAGCCATGCAAGAAGCTATATGACAGCCTTAATGCACTTTCTCAAGAAGGCAGATCTTTCTATAGAAGTACATACCCAGCTTCTTTTGGCAGGAAGAAAAAAAGAATTAAAAGAAATATTTGGATGAGAGACCTAGGCAGCAATTTTGAATCTCCATATAACACAGCCATAGAAATAGTTAGCTTTTGTTTGTTTGTTTTCTTTTAAAAAGCTCATGGGATAACAGTTAACTAAAGGCTTGGGCATTACTTCCTTACGGAGCTCCACTTGATTAACCAAACACAGCCCGCTACTCGCAAGGTAGCCCCTTGGATTTGAAACATACCCCAAATCATAGCAAGATTGGATATTACTAGATTGTCACAATATCAATGCCCACTATCCCCAGAAGCACTGATATCCTAAAGTCATCTTAAAATGATATATGTTAAATTCCTACATTAGTATTGCATAATTGCAATCATGTTGTAAAAAAAAAAAAAAAACCAAAACCAAACAGCACATGGAATCAAACAACACGTTTCACGTGCATAAAAGTGTTCCTGTTGTGTATATACAAAGCTTACCAAATTTAAGGCTGATGATCTGTAGTCAAACACAGAGATATATAATTAAGTGATCAGGGCTGCCTGCAGCCACCAATTTTTAAATAGAAAGTGCTTAATTACAGGAACAGTTTTATTACAAGTATTAAAATGGGAACTCAACATCTGTTGTAGACGCTGGAACCAGTTGCATCCAAGTTGAGTCACTCCAGCTGATTCATAATGCCTATAACTTGTTCCAGCCTTCTTTCAGGAGGAATGCAGTAAGCTCTTTTCCTCAAACCTACGTACAACAAATTGAGGTGTTAAGTTTTGACTCATACGTTAAGTCATTAGAAATGCCCTGAGACTTGAACTATTTCTTAACTCTCTGAATCACATGAAACTTAAGCCAGGTCAAAAATTCATCAAGAACTAAGAGGCTTTCTAGGACACACAGCATACATGTATTTGTTCTTGGACTGCTTCAGAGGGAAGAACGTTCTGACTCAGTCCAATCAGTCCCACCACGCCCACACTAACACAGCAGTACCGCACCAGATTGCTAATGCTGCTAATACAAATCACGTACGAATCGTGTTCTGCTTTGCACTCCGTTATCCATGCGAACGAAGAAAACTAACCAAGCACACTGCATGTACAAAAAACAAACAGGATCACAAAGAAGGTGAGGAAACAAAAATGCAATACGCTCCAACTTACATACAGTTATAAACAAATGAATACATGAAAATATTTGGCTGGAGCATCATGGTATGGTAGACAAGCTAAAATTAACTGAAACTAAAGTACTGGCATACAAAAATAAGCCATGCTATCCAAGCACGTTAGGAAAGAGAATTTGGAATTACTGTTCAGCACTGCTGCTTTGTAATTATGTTGTTTCCCACTTCTTTCTATCAGCCTTCAACTTGTCACCACAATCATATTGTGGTGTCAGTGTAAGTAAAAGCACAGTGTTAAAATGAGACCAAACATTGTCACTGTCAGTTTGTGGCAGCCGCGCTGAGATGTCACAGCGCACAAGCATCAGGGCCGGCCTGCTGCAGCCGGGGCGTGGGGACACGTCCTGCAGGGTGGACAAGCACCTCTGCAGCGAGACCTGGAGGAACCCTGCTGGGGCTGAAGGCTGAGGGATGGGGCTGTGAGGGCAGGGGCTGCAGCGTGCCATGGTTAGGCTGCTGGCCAGCCAGGAGCGTGGGCCCAGGCCCAGCGCACACCGCCACCGGGCCCAGGCCCAGCGCACACCCCGCTTGCTCTACCCCCAAGATGAGGACGAGGTGCTCTGGGCAGACACCCACACAGCCCTCGAGCAGCCCCGGCCCGGCCTCACCGCTCCGCACCCACACCTGCCCGAGGTGCGTGGGGACGCATGGCTGATGGCCCCGACCATCTGTACAGCCCTGCCTACTGTACAGAACCAGTACATATCAACTAACGACCCACTATTACGTTCACATGGAACACGCATATTAATTACAGCAGAGTTGCATGCTCCGATGGAGCCTTCCCTCTAAAAGCCACGGCACTCTGGGGCACACCGAGGTGTTTGCGGCACAATGTGCAAATAGCATCATTTTGCCCGGGAATAATCTTAAATCTTTTAGGGAAGATCTGAAGAATTATTCCCCGTTCACTTCTTAAGGGACATGAAAATCGTCCTTTGCTTATATGAGCATTAAAGAGCAAAAACAAAAACCAAAAACAACAACAAAAAAAAACAGAGGCATAGAATTCACTCGAATATTCATCACTCCCAACCCTAAACCCGCAGCGTACAAACAGATGAATCCAGCAAGTCAGAGAGCAAAGCCAATTTAATCTGTGGCTCCCCTGAGGTAAATGTAGTTCACAGTCCTGCCCCCACCCCAACCTCAGCCATAATCCCCAGCTCCTGGAGGTAAGAAAGCACTGGAGTGAGGAAAATTCTGCAGCGGGATATAATGATCCAAAATGACAGGGACAATAATGACAATGAATTTCATGTCTCCCAGTCATGAGCCAGGGATGCTTGACTGGGCTGACTTACACAATTAAATTGTTACAGGTACAGCAGGAGATGCAGTTATCATCTGCGCGCTATTGGGAACGATGCCTCCAGCAAAAAAAGAACAAGTGCTCTGGAATGCGCAGCCTTTTGTTGTGGAAC
Source organism: Numida meleagris (assembly GCF_002078875.1). Classification (NCBI taxonomy): domain Eukaryota; kingdom Metazoa; phylum Chordata; class Aves; order Galliformes; family Numididae; genus Numida; species Numida meleagris. The sequence continues at coordinate 70,903,826 of NC_034413.1, read as the reverse complement.
TGCTGCTCCCGTAGGTACAGCCCTACCCTTTGACAGAGGGAAAACTGGGTTAAAGATGCAAGCCATTTTAAGCGATTGATTTTATCCCTTTTGAAAACGACAAAAAGCGGCGGCGGGTAAAGCACTACTTGATTGCAGTCACCTTGCAGGGAGACGCACGGCGAGGAAAAAGAGAGCGTCTGATTTTATCAGAACTGGGAAGCACCGCTTCCAACAGATTCCCCGCTAATATTTATACCAACATCAGGAAGGAGAAATACCATCACTGCTCTAGGTTCAGGCACAGACGTGCATTTCATTTTGCACGTATTCCACTAGAGGCAGCCAATATCACCTTACAAGCCTCCTCGCAGCACGCTGCCGTTCTCCTCAGGATTTCACATACAACTCTATTATATAAAACATGGGACAAAACGTATCTGAGAACAACTGGATATGGAGAATACGTATAGACTTTTCCAGGTTGTACCTACACTTAGCGTGCCTGCAAGGCTTCTCTCATTCATCTCCTTTCAATTTTGAAATACCAAGAAATATGGTTAGCGGTGTATTTCACCTATAGAAAAATCTTTTTAGTGACAAACTGTCAAAGAGTTTTCATATCCAGGGAAGGAGAAAAGTCATACAGTTGTCTGCATCTGTAATAGGGTAATACCCCTATTACGGCTCACAACATTCTCAAAATATTAATTTGTCAAATATGAATTATAAAGCTGCAGCATTTCATAATTCAGGACACACTCAAAAACTAGGAAAAATAGCTACAAGAGCCTAAATAAAAAAAAGCATTTATTCCATTTTTGACAGCTTAATGAATGCTCTACTCTTTTGCATTGATTTTTGCGTGTGTCTGTGTGTGTGCCTGCGCGCCCAGGAAGGATTTCTCATGGGGTTTGCTGTACACAAGGAAAGCTAAATCCTCTGCCAACGCCTTTTTTTTTTCCTTTATGTTTAAATAACCTTCATATTAAAACATTTCAGGAGAAAGTAAATACCAAGAATACAGAGAACAACTGCTTACATCCCAGTAAGCATACTGGAAAGTCACAGAACAAGACATTAAGCAACCAGCTTCCTTGAAGCCGCCCAGTGACAGGAGTAGTGTGTGCTAATTCCTATTTGCAGAAAGTAACAGCAAATTCCAAGACCAAGGTCAACAACAAAAAAAAACCCTAAAAAATCTTAAATTCATGACTGACTCAAGAACAGAAATTTTCCTTACACACCTAAAGGCTCATCTTGAAAGGCAAAAGATGTAAACAGAGAGGTCTGCAAGCACCTAAAGATAGAAAGCAACGCATCTTATGAAGATCTGTGCCACTTAGAATTTCTAAATAAATATTCCGGCCACTTGCATCTCCTCTTTAATGTTTTCCCTAGTTTTTAACATCATGAACTACGCGTGATTTAAATGGAGATTAATTCTTCCATTTAAAATGCTTTAAAATAATTCCGCATATGATCTTGAGATCTCAGGCCAGCTCTCCATAGTGCCTCTCTTCCAATTTTCCTTGAGCTACATAAATGGAACTGACAGATCACTGCTCAGATAGCAGCCACGTTCTTCCCCCAAAATGTTGCCTTTTTGCTATTCAGGAGTATCCTAATACCAACAAATGCTAAATGAAGTCTGACATGTACCCCTAAGAAACAAACTTGTAAGTTGCGGCTTCAAAGGAAACCTTGAATAAATAGGACACATTGTGTACACCCAGGCTAACATCCAACATATGCTTTAGTTTCCCGATGCTGAGACAGAGCAAGAATAGCCTCTGGTAAAGCCTGTGATTTGCTATTGCTGGTACTTCCAACATTTATAATGTACCATCTTTTTTTTGCCTGTATAAACAATTTAAAAAAAAAAAATGTAATTAAGATGACCGCGGCAACATTTCAGAATACAAAATATTCGTGAATAATGGATCACTTGACACGCCACCAGTCTGAGCAACAATTACAGAAAAAAAGCAAGCAGTATTTCTGTTTCGTTTCTTTGCAAGACAACATCGCCACCAATATGAATATCACTGGAGAGGTGGCTTTATCAAATTAGAAAGTAAGCCACATAATGAGCATTTTAAATTCTTCCCTTTGGTGGTGGCAATCAGCGTGCCCAACAGCGAGATGCTGCTAGCTAGGGGTATTTACAAATACAGATACAAAGACAGTATGATAGAGATGGGAATTATATAAAGACATGAACAGAGAAAACAAGAAAACAAGATAAGACAATTTTATTTATTCCCTACACAGGGAAAACATGGATGGACAGGAAAGTTGTGACCTATTTTAAGATTCAAATGTTCTGAGGGTTGTTTTGTTTGATGTTTTTTTTTTTTTTTGCCATTACTTAATGCTCTTATTTATGACTAATTCTGGTGAAAGAATTAAAATGAGCGTAATTCAACCACATCTTTCCCTTCTCCACTTAACGTTCAACTTCCATTCCCTTTTGTCCTCCATTCCTTTGGACTTGTTAAAATTCAAATTAATAGATTTACAATGTAGTGTGTTGGCTGACTAGTGTTGACAGAGCACAAGTTAATTGATTAAGATAAACGAATTAACGCTTCATAGAGTAGCATGAGCCCATACAGACCACAGACTGACCAGTGGAGAAATACTATGGCACACATCTACATATAAAGTTCCATTCTGGAACGGGATACCTCAAGAAGTGACATACACTGCCATAAGAGCTTTAGCCTGCTCTATGCACAGCCTGAAAGCTGCATCACTCAGGTGGTGATGCCTCAGTCTTTCAGAAACTCCCTTCCACTCAGCTGAGGCTTTAAGTAGCTGTGCATTCCGTCTTGTTGGTGCTGCTGTTAATTCAGTAGCATTTCCTCTAAATTCTGAAAAAGAAAGGCATGTAAGCCACTCTGTAGCAGCCCACAGCTTTAAGAGAAAAGCAAAGCAAGGCCAGTTACACCAGCACAAATTTTGCTAGCAGCAAAACTTAACGCCTGCTTTTGAGATCTCTCACCCGAACAGCCTGGAAGTCCTGCCAGCAACAGGAACTGGTAAGATTTTCTGCCAGCTACTCGTTTTATTGAGCTCATAATAAGCAAAGCAATTATACAGTCCTCACTCGTCATAAACTGGCCTTCAGAATTCACACCTTTCCTTTTTCCCCCCTTTTATTTTTCCTTCTCTTTTATACTTTGTTTTAAACATGCAGGGTGGCTTTGTTTCCTATTGCTTGGGCAGGCAAGGAAACCATCAGCCATCTCTGTCCGTCAGCCTCGCATGCTGTACCGCTGCGCAGGTGTTGGCCACTGGAACACCACGTGGCATCTTGGCGCTGAGTTCTTACATTTATTGCATCACCATTTAAAACAATTATTGAAAGAAACTTATCTTTAAAGATTATCTTTAAGGTTATCCTGTAAATGCATACTTTTAGAACGGCGGAGTGGTACGGAGCTATGATATATCCAAACTATTTTGTCAGAAAAGGCTTTGAAAGATTATAGATTCCCAAGCTACGGCACTCTTATGAGAAGTGTAATTACAGTGTAATTCGTTGTTCTTATGAACTCCTGGGATCTCTTAACAGTCTAGGAGATGGAATAGCTTATAATAATGAAAAAATAAGTCTGAATTACTTCTGTGTATGTTATTTACAGCAGCTCTCGTTACGGTACGTGAAAGTTCTCATTTCTTTCATTTGATACTGTTAAAATGCCACAAAATCCCATAAAAATATCTTCTTCTTAAATAACCTCTTATTTCCTCTGTATCTTAAACACAGAGAGGTAGATTTTTACTTCTCTCTGAAGAATCAGAGTCCATCTTTTAAATCTCACTCCACTCCCAAATAAGAACCTATGCACACAAGCATCAGGGTCTATTTTTCACTCCACTGGACTCTGTGTAAGACAGCTTGCAATTACCAGCATGCACTTGTACCAGAGGCCTCACTAGTATCACCCCAGCCAGCATGTTTCAAGAGCCCCTCCTACTTCTTCCCAGTACAAAAGCCCCTATTGATAAGCTGATGAATAGTATAAATGAAGGTCTAAAAAGGGAGAAGTACAACCTCTGTCAATTCTGTGTGAAGACAATTTTGGTTCCCAAAAGGGCAAAAAACAACATCTTCAGGTGAAAACGAAGGGAAATTGTACTGCTACTGAAGCGAGTCAGCATTTCAGCTATTTATTCTTTGGAGGGCTCCTCCGGGCCTGCAACGAATCCGGGGCCTTCTTGTCCTACACACTTATGCTTTGATGTTACTGAGACGGCCCCATTATTGAGAAAATTTTAGGAGAACTTTCTCTTTTGGAAATGAAATAGAAGAAAAATGGAAAACAGGGAATAAACAATCCAACTACACACACTGCAAAACAGCATACAAGTCTGCTGCAAAATAAAAGTGCTCTCTCTTCGAGATATATTAACAGAACCAAACAAATCAAGAAAGCAGTTATGACAGTATACCCTGCACTCCAACTCAAGAAGTGCTTTTCAGCATTTAGAATTTATACCAAATTCAGCATGAATTCCAACAATGGAAAGCACTGACATACTGCAGTTTGGATAAAGCTCAAGACACCTGCGACTCAGCACAAGCACTAATATCCCAGACAAGCAAGATTTCTCGGTTGCCCTACTTCAAGGAAACCAACTAATCCTTTACCAATTTTGTTTTTAGACTGCCTCCTGTATCTGTAGACTCTGACGGGACAAAGACAGGGACTCTCTGCTCAGGAGATCCACTGTGGACCTGTTGCTGTGATGCTTTGCTAGGGACTTACCACTAGACTTGCTTCACAGAACAAAATAAAGAGACTTCACGGCATTCCTGCATTACAAACATGAATGACACTCTTGTTCACACTTGCTCACATTTGAACACAAAAACAGCTACTTCAAGACAAATGCAATATCAGAAAACTTGCAGAAAGCATCTGCTCTCTCTCGCAAAGGCTGATTGTGTATGAATGTTATACAAAAACATATCAGAATCTACCGTAACCAACAGTCTTAATAACAACTTGAGCTGGGGGCACTTTTTCCTCTCGTGATTTTTTTGTAACTCTTTACTTAAAGGTGTTTTGGCAGAAACCGTAGGTTTGAAATTATTTTCAAAACGGAAGTACTACAGTAAACTATTTATCATTACTGGAATGACCGCAATTGCTTGACATGTAATACCTTGGAAGATGTATTCAGTCTGGGAAGAATTCAATGCAAACACTTGCAGGTCATACTGGGGGGCATAACTTTCTTTTAAATAAAGGCAAAGTCTGAAGTAAACACAGGATTCAGAAATCTAACAAGATACGACTATTAGCTGATTAGGAGTAGCTTTTATTGCTCAGTCAGTCATGAGGATGTGTAACTTAAAACAGGCTGAGCATCAAGTACCACGCGTGTAGAGTATCTGCAGCAGAAAGAGCCCTGCCTCTCCAGCACAGCAAAAATCATGCACAGCTGGAAAGTTGTTGGGAATCACTAGAACATCAGGAGGCTTTCACATATCACTACACCTACTAGCCAGAAAAAACAAACATATCCTCTTCTACATCCTGTAAATTACTGTAGTGAGCAGTGTGTCAACTCCATAGATATAAATGAAGATGCAAACTGAATCCTTCAAATCATTCTTCCCTTTGGAGAGTCAATGTAGGTGATGTGCACGTGTTCCTCCCTTCTCACCCCCCCCAAATTACAGAACAATGTAATAAAATTCACATAAAGGGAACGTACCATCATAATAGACAATAGCTCCAACCAGCTTGTCTTTGCGCAGCATTGGAAAGAGCTCCAAGGCTCTTGTCTTGCTGAGGACATAACTCCTTTTCAGACACTGGCTTCCTGCCACAAGGTCATACAGCTTTATTCCAATCCAGTAGTATGGCAACTGCCACCATCTGCAAGAAAAAAAGATTAATTTCATGGGAAGTTAAAAAGTGAAAGCACACACTTCTAGTAATACAGACCATTAAGTAACCCAGCATGCTGTACTGCACTAGTTTTACTTTCGTACTATCAAACTAATTCACAATATCACACATAAAGTAAATGTGCAAAAAGCTATGTATTGTTCACTATTTTCAGCTGATCTCCTCACTGCAGGAAGTCAACTAAATTCAGCACTTTATTTTTTTCCAAGAACTAAGATTACAAACTTTTTTACTTCAGTATAAAATGAGGAATCAAAGCCACGTGTTGAAAGAAGAACTAGATTGCTTCGGCTTATGCATTTGAGGAGTCAAGATGAGCTGGAAGAGCTAACGCCTCCTGCACAAACAAAATCAAATAAATGTAGCCCACTGCTGACCTAGGTGAGCTCCAGCTACTACAAGCCTGCTCTGCAGGACAGGAATAAGGCCACACGTTAGGGAGATTCATCAAAAACCTCACTGCTTTGAGTAGCCTGCTCTACTGAACAACTGCGCTTACAGAGCTAAAAACCTAACCTAAATCACTTAAACTTCCTCAGAAGAGGAAGAAACTGTCCTCTTAACACCAAAGTGACACGTACAGTGGAAGGCAATGCACTAAATTCCTGCACTGAACACTGGTGGCTGTCAGGACTACACAGTACATTTTGAAGAAAACGATAATAGCGCGCACTGAAGACCAGGACCTACTGGAAAGAACAGTAAATAAAATCCTGGGAATTATGAGCTCATTCCAACTGCAAATTCCCCTCCACTACACCAAATTGTAATGGTTAAAATGCACCAAGAAGTTGGAGTCCCAGAGGTGCTACTGGACAGCAGTGATAGGTGGCTCATGCCATGAGGGCACTTCATGCTTCTACAACACCGCAGCGTCTCACCTCTGGGAAGACAGAGGTTGTGACAGGTATAAGGACATGCTTGGGAGAAAACATCTGGAAACTTCTCCAGGGAAGCACCTTGCTTGTCAAAGGAAATGGCAACGGAGAGGTATGATAGGAGAGCTTACTTGTAAACAGGCAGCATGATAGGCAAAGGAGCTGATAGGTGAGGAGCAATTTCAAGAAGGTTTGCACGCTCCTGAAGCGCTTCTTTCACCATCTTGTACTGAAAAAAAAAAAAGTATATATGAATTTCAAGTTACCCAATTTTGCCTCAAAATGCAACATTTAGTGAGGAAATTGTTTGTCAATGCAAATATCTCACACAAACATTCCTGATCTTTCAGAAGCACGCTAAGATCTGCTGGGGAAAAAAATATGAAATTAGAAATTAAGGAAAATACTTTCCTAACAAGTTAAGCTTAAGATACTTTGGTATCTTGGCTGGTCAGTTGAGCAGTCTTCCATTTGAACATAATGCCCAATAAGCTGCAGAACTGCTAACTGGGAGCAGGAGGCCATGGAGGAGGTTGAGAACACATCCCAAAGTACTGCTTCTGTGCAGATTCCCACAGTTAAATCCCATACAACTCTGAGTAACAAATGCAGAAACGTTCCTCTCCAAATCAGTGATATCAGTCAGTATCAAGTTGTTCATGGGAAATAAACGGTGGTGATTTCTATAGGTGTATAACCATGTTTCTGGTTTTATTTACCCCTGAGAGGTCACGGTTTCTGTAGCAGTATTATCATCATTAAAATGCATTTTAAATTAGAGAAGTCTCAATGAGCCAAACTGATTTCTGAAAGCAAGGATGTTACACTTCCACCAGCCTGCAGCATCACAGAGTACATAAAACGTTAACATGTAATCACTTGTCCATCGTATTTTCTTTACCCATTTCAGAATCATCGGGACAACCCCTTAACTCCCCCAAATTCTGATCCTGACAGCTAAGAAGCTCTTTTTATTTTCAAGTCAGTGTTTCTGCCCTCCCTCCCCAATACATACACAGTCTGAAAAATACAGCTGTTAGATTGCCTGTAAGTGAATTTAGCAAGAAAGGGCACCACCAATTTCCCTATTCTAGAAAGTTCAACTGGAGAGGACATTTTCTGTGTTGCAATCCACAGCCACCGAGCGCAGTCAAGTATTAAAAAAAAGAAATAAAGAACTCGGATATAATTGGGATAGGGGAAGTGTCTACCAGCAATTTTTGCTTAACAACCTGCATAAACAATTACCTGCTCAAAATCCAACTTCATGATGGCCTTCTGAAGATACCTCACTCCACCATGGATCAATTTAGTACTCCTGCTGCTGGTCCCTGATGAGAAATCATCTCTTTCTAGAAGGGCTGTTTTTAGTCCTGTGTTACCAGAAAACCAAATTAACTTCTTAAATTACACAATTTGTATGTAATTCATTAAAGACACTTCTCTAGGGTAGAGACAATCACAAGAAAAATTACTCTGTACATGGATAAATTTGTATTCAAAGTGTAGTGCACTGTCTATATTGTAATGAAAAATTTTAGCCTTCTTCCTGAGGGAAAAGTCAAAACAGAACTTAAACAGAAGCACATTAAAACCTGGATATTTCACAATAGAAAGGCATTACAGTACATTATAGGGGCCACGCTCCCTCAAGCAAATTGTAGTTTGTATTCATGGCAGGAACAGAATATTTTCATGAATACCCTTAACTCTTTGCAGCAGAGAGCTCAAACTATCACACTAATTATTTCAACAGCACAGCAGCCAGACAGATAACTGGCAACCCTGCCTTCTCCCTAAAGTTTGCTCCAGAGGCTCCCAGTGCCAGAAGAGGGCCCATCTGCGATGGGTGCACATTCGAGGGAGAGCTTATGGGATTGAAGCTTCAAAGTCATCCCCGGGACATCTTTGTGAACCTGGGCACTGCCATTATTCGCTCCCCTGAAAGTTTCCCAAGAAGAGCATTAGCACCCCGAACCAATCAGCCGAACCTTAACGCTATTCCACTGAAGGAAGTGATGAAGTGGTTGGAGGAAGACTTCAAAGAAAAAGCACGGTGAACTTCAGTGACAGTGGCAGGGCTCCAGCACAGCCTTATTTGTTTTAGAGACTAAATAAAATAGGGAGGGAGGGAGGTTTTCCTTCATGTAGAAGGAAGATACCTAAGGAGCAGCAGAAGGCTACATAAATGTAACAGAGCACCAGACAATATATCCATACTGCAGGTCAAAAACTTGCAGCCCTTTCCACTGAGACTACCAACAGCCCCAGGGTTAAGATGGAGCGTGCAGAGTTCCAGAGCTTTCTGAATTCAATCCTGACCAGTCTCTTAGGATTAAGAATTCAGCATTTCACCACTGGCAATCAGCCCATCCAAACCCAAGTGTATACCAGCTTTAAAGCTACAATCCCAAATTTCAGTCCCAAGTGTTCAAAGATAAACCAGCTCCCACTGGTTGTTACTGTGAAGCCAATGAACTATTTCTAATATTCAGGTTTCTCACTCTTAACTTAAGAGTTTGTCGAAACATGAGCTTGCCATAAATTGATTTTACCAACAAAATTAAACAGCCATTATCAACATGCAGGTTACTGAATCCCAGCTTCTCTGGCTATGAGTGTCACTAACCAGGACCTTCTCCATCTCTGAAGATGTGCAGAAGCTGTTTCGCTTTGTTATTGTTTTTCTCCTCTGCATTTTCATCCAAGAGAGCAATGGAGAGCATGATATACGCACATACACACGCTCTAAGGATATAGCATCCTGCCATATACTTGAAATCATCTTTTAATTAAGACTTAATACAAAATCTAGCAACTTTGCTAGGAACCGTAGGAAAGAAGAGTTGATCTGGAGCTTACTATGCACATACTGCAGTGTGCATGCAACACAGACATCCTTCTTTTACACCCTGTATAGGCAAAGGGCATGCACACATACACAGAACGTTAGCCACCAGACAGCACAAAGCCCCTCAGACACTTGGACAGGTGTGACGCTGCCAGGCGCTGTGTTCTCCCAGCACAAAGGGATAAGCGCAGGGCTCAGAAACATCCTCACTACTCCAGAATGCAGAGTGCCTCAGAAAGAACACTTTGCATTATAATGCATGTTCTGATGAACGCTTGGAGAGGGGTCGCACGCTTGCTGTGTCCCCAGTTGCACCGGAGGACAGGATAAAGCTCTCTGTGGGTGAAGGATGTGGCTGTGACAGCCCGCACCGCAGCGCTGCCAGCAGTGCTCCTGCAGACACAGTGCTGTGCAGGACAGTGGCATCCTGTTGTTAGAGGGAAGTTAGACCACGGGAAGAGATACAGGAAACACATGATTAACAGATGCTTCTCAATGATCCGGGGCAAGCACGGGGCTGTATTTGGCACATAGCTGCAAGACAGCCACCGATACTCCAGCATAAGGAAACCCAAGGAAGAAAAGCAGCGCAGGACAGCTCCGTGGCCATCTTTTGCTTACAGAACAGAGGTAAACACAGGGAGGTGACAATCAGTTACAGAAGTTACTGTAGCAGGTCTCTCCAAGTGGAGGAATCTTAAAATCAGGTAGACACAGCAAAAATGAAACTCAGTGGTCTGGCTTCGGGACCACCAGCACCGCGGTGACGTGCGTGCCCAAGGAGCATCTGCATTAGGAGTTGCCCCTGGGTCTTTCCATCTTCCAGGGCTGCTTTGTACCATTTTAACATCTGTTGGTCTCCCAAAACTTCTGTCCTTAAAAAACTAATTATTATTAGTAACTCGCAAAGATCAGAGTAATTTATTTTTGTCAAATGTGACTGAAGATTAATGGATACAATCAGAAATAATTTGGCGAAAATATATCAAACTCATGAAAAGCAAAATTTGTTGTTAAGTGAAGCAAACATAATAAAAGAGCAAGTTCCATGAATGAACAGCAACAACACACAATTCATTAACCAAATGCCTAGGAATATTTCACACTTCAGAAATCCAGTGATATAATCAGAGTATCTAGTAAAAGGAACTATTACCTACAATAATTTCTGTATGCTTTACAACTGTATTTTCTACCACAATATAGCAAAGGCAGAAATCAAAAGATCCAAAGTTACTTTTAATAATAAATGGAAAGATTAGTAACTGATTTGCAGGTACCTAACAACGATGCTGCTCAATACCTTGCTGCTCAATCTGCTTCAAAACGATCACACCTTCTGGCCAAGCATTCTTCAAATCAAACTCCACATAGCATTCCTGGAGTCAGGTTTTCCTTCTTACTTCTGACATAAATCTACACGTTAAACAACCTGATGAATTGTATCACTATTTTATACGTATATTTTTTATTTCAGTTCCAAAAAAATGGAAACAGCAAGGTCAAAAATATACACACCAATGAAGGCTAGTTCTTTTTCATTGGCCGATTCCACTGAAAACAACAGAAAGAACACATCCCAAGGTGAGTCTTCCTCACTAATCTTTTAGAGTTTTTTTGAATAAAAATACAATATAGCATTTCAGCTGAGCAGGAGCTGATGCTCCAGCCTCTCTCTTAGAAACCTGTGCATTCTCACCCCTGCATCTGGAGATTGATTTTCACCAAACTTGTAAATTTACCATTCGTCTCCAGGAGCCATCGAGTTTGATTAGAAGCTGCTGGCTAAAGTCACCACGTGAGGAGGACAACAGCACGTGCTCGTGCCCTGCATTCTCCCCATAACCAGAGCTGTGCACAGGATGGATGAGCTGCCACATATCTGTCAGGCAGCAGCCCACTGCCATACACACATTCCCAACCTCTTGCAGAAGTCAGGCAAAAACCATCACCTCGAACTCATTTTACCTCAAGCTTTCTGACAGAAGGTTAACAATCAGTTCTTCCACTTCAGGTAACTTCTTCAACCAGTTACACAGCTAATCCCAGAAGAGAGGAGCCACCAGAGCACAGATCTACTGCATGCAGCTGCAGACTGAACAGTGGGAGTAGCTTCCCTAGTACATCCAAACAGCCTTCCCTAAGCATGCAATGCAACAAGCAGCCAGAGCATTAGCAGAGGTTGTAGATTTCTCACGTTACATGAAACATGAGCCTGAGAGCCATACACCTCATCGTGAATTCATGCTTGCTCCATTCAGAAATAAACACGTGCTAGAAGGGCTGTGCAAGCATTGTCTTCTCTTTGCTGCAGCCACACAAGTGTGACTACAGGTAAACCCACTAAGCAAGGGAGAATGAGAAATCCATCCAAGAGCAGCCAGCAGAAGGGCTGGCGTTGATGTGAACTGCATATAAGCATTTAGACAATGAAAACTGTGCTGAAATAATGAAACACAACCAGATTTTTTCTTCAGGTTCATTTCAGCTTCTGAGATCAGAAGGCAGTTTTATACCCAGGCATTCAGAGGGCACATTCTCTACAACCAAGTGGCTTCCAAAAGCCAATCTGATTAATTATTATAAACCATGTAATCCAAGAATGAAGTCTTACCTCTAGTGACTGCATCTAAGGCACAGCCACACCCTGTTGCTCCTCCACCTATGATAAGAACATCAAATTCACATGTGTTTTTTAGTGTTGAAATCTGCTCTTCTCTTGTAGGAAAATCGTTCCTTCTGGGAACAGTCACTGTTTCTGCAGCTTGAACATTCACCAAGGTGCCCTACAATGATTAAAAACAAAACAAAGATCCACATTTAATGTGTATTCAAAAACCACCCACACACATATGCTTACATATACATGCAACGACTCACAGCACTTTCTATTACCAAGAAGGTAAACTGAGATATTTCATGTCACTTTACCTTTATTTAATGACAATAATGTATTAAAACATTATGGAGCAAATACTATTAAAAACATGCAGGATCCCAAGAACCATGCTTGCTGTCTCTTTGCTTGCAGCTCCAGCTTTGCTTTGTGTTCCCGCTCCAGCTCTGCATTCCAGCTCTCTTCCTCCCAGGTTTCCCTCACTCATCACTGCCACTCATTTTCAGAGAGTTTCCTGGAAGTTACACATCCCACACAAGCAGAAAATAAAAATCCAAGTGTTTAAGCCCTGTGCCCTAAGTCCCCATCCCTGGGAGTGTTCCAGAACCATGGGGATGTGGCACTAAGGGACAGAGTCAGTGGGCATGGTGGGGATGGGCTGGGCTTGGGCATCCTAGAGGTCTTCTCCAACCCTAATGATTCTATGAATGTAATCTGTCTTTAGTCCAAGCAGCAGATTAAGTTGATGTAAGATGCCTGTGCCCAGGTCTCCTAAAAAGAACAGAAGCTACATTCAAGCAACAAAACAAAACATCATCTTCTTACTATTATCAAAAACAATCTACTATTTTTTTTTCCTCATCCACTGCTTGCAACATACATTAATGTGTCACTGAACATCTCTCATTTAAGTTTTCATTCCCAAACATGTCTTGAACAAGCAGAACTAGATGACTTCCTCAGTTACCAAAATATTGTATTGGCTGTTGCACTGCCAACTGTGCAGCACGTCCTCCAGCCCCTGCCCCACCTATACCCCCCCTCCAGCAGCACGCCCTGTCTCTCTGCTCTCCCCACTGCCCCGTGGTCCCGCAGTGCCCTGAAGCTGCAGAGCTGTCTGCGTGTACAAGCCACCTTCAGGTGTTAAGAACACCAAGTGCTTCCCTGGCATTTGCAGAGGGAAGGGAACATACACCTGCCATAGCGAAACAGCTTGACTGACAAAAGGTAGCTCTGTCACTTGCAGCCATCTGTTCCTATCTGCAGCTGAAGAGGTTTCCAGCAGCTACCGGCCAAATGGTGCAGCTCCTCTTCAGCAAGCAATCCATGCCTGTGGGAGCTCTGTTAGCAGACCCGGGAAGCCTAAGGTAGAAGGGTTCTTGCAACACCCACTGTAAATTATCAGCCAATTCAGCCACACGCTGAAGCCTCAGCTCAGCTTGAATTATAAGTGAAACGTATTATTTCTCAGTGCTCCTATAAGCTTAACTCTGCAACTGACTAGTAACCTCTAGTCCCGTCTAAAGGAAGTGCACATTCAAAACACACAACTAATGACCACATTCATCTCATAATCAGGGATTATACAGACCATGATGTAGGTAGCTCACGCAAATTACTTGGATGGCAGCAACTGCTTCCATTCCACGTGTCACACCTCAGCAAGTGAAGCGGGACCACAGGAAGAGCGCTCTGCTTTAGTTCAGGGCAGATAAATCTCCTCAGCGTAATAAAGGGAAAAAACAAAGATTTGAACCCAGCCGAATGTGGTAAGTCATGATTCAGACCATTACATTACCGCTGCTTTTTCCACGCACGCTGCTTTCAGTTAGTTTATTATTAAGACTTGGATAATATAACGTACTTTGACATGAGAAGCGCTACCACTAATTGAACAGCATCTATTCAACAGATTAAAGGGTCACAAAGAAACACAGACCAAAGCCACTAACGTCACATTACGAGCCCTTTCCATCCAGGGCAGCAGAGGCAGGGTAACAGCCAGCATTACCATTGCCCTCTGCGGCAGTGCTGGCTATTTTCTAAGTGCTTGCCTTAACTTCAGGAAAAGGAATGCAATAAAAACGACAGAGTTCGTGAAGCGCTGCCACCGTTTAGTTTCTTTAAAACGCATTATCTACAGCAAATACAGTAAAAGAGGGCTCCAAGCAAACGGTCCCTGGTGCAGCAAAAGCACAGAGATCAGCACAGGAGTAACTGAACGGAAGTACAGTGATTAGCAGCCGAGGAACTGATATAGATATGATTCATCTTGCTGTCAATTAAATGTGAGACTGAAGAAAAGCTGCATACAGGGATTCCATCTGCAATAACGTGATTAGTTTGGCAGTGAACAAGTATGTTTACTGAAATAAGCAATTGCTGTTTATATCTACAATTTCTCAGGAACGAGTTCCTTGAATGGTTTTGATTACACTCTTAGTGAGAAGAAATGTAGTTTGGCAGTCTGAATTCAATCATCAAGTTATAAAGTGATCTAGTAATCCATAAGCAAGCATTCTCGTTAATTTGGCTAATGTAAATCTCCAGGTAGGTTCACGGAGGCAAATTCATCATCCCTGTTCATTAAAAAAGAAAATGAAAGTAATTAAAAATCCCAAAGCAAGCTCCGATGCATTATCACGTTATCGCTCTCTGCACTGGACTCCCCACAATGAGCAATTCCTGCTGCCCCACAACGCGCCGCTCACCACCAACAGGACCGCACCGAAGGCACCAATCACAGCCCCACAACAAAGCAGCACTTTTTCCTCAGCAACTACAGGAAAAAAAAAAAGGTAGCAGTGCCTCTGAGTCAAACCTAGGAAACCAGAGAACACCCCCATTGTACCTACTACTAGCCCACCTGGCTCAATAAAACAGGCACACAAAGCAAGAACCTCGCAACTGTCATCACTTACAAGAAGCAAGAGAAATCCCTATTTCTGTTCCCCTGACACCACTAGCACTAAAAGGGCTTGCAGCACAGGTACCAAGGCTGGCTGCAGCACCTTGCCCATCTCCATCTTTCAGCTGTCTGAATACGTGAGGCCAAAACTTCCGCGCACGCAGGCTGTGTATTTTATTTTAAGCCTCGTGTAGGCGTCCAGCTTCATCTCAAGAGGCGATTTTCATTCTCAGGAGCTCACGATCGGTACGTGCTACGCTCACTACAAGTTTGAGAAGCGTCCGCATTGTTTAAGATGAATTTCATTTACAGTGGGGGCACTGAAGGGAACTCAGCCATCTTATTAATTCAGTAAATATCCCAGTGATCAGGTTACCATTCAAAACACAGAAGTGCAGTATTCATCTATCAGGTCACGAGTTAAATTCAACAACTCTGTCATGTCAACACACGTTCCCATCCTCTCTCTGCTCAGCAGGAGCTGCGTGTTGTCAAAAAACAACACACAATCAGGAGAACTGACTCAACTGCTTGCATGCCTGCATATGCCATACACAATCAGGGAATACGTATCTCTGTTGCCTCAGTTGCCATTGCAGAAACAGTCTCCCAGGCGTCAGCATTTTTCTCTCTGTGTTTACAGGAAAATAATTTGGGTTAGACAACCTGACACTGGGACAGACTGGAATCACGGTGTTTTACTTCCAGGGTGTAAACACCTTCCTGTTCCTCACACCCAGGCAAGGCTAACAGCACAAACCGTGCCATTCTCATCCAGGCTTTCACCCTTAAGCCCAGCAAGAGCAACTTCAAGTCCAACATCAGAAATTGCCAATACTCATCGCTTTCAGTAGACAACCCACTCACTAAAGTGCCCGACTCACAGATCCAATGGATCTCCCACCTATTCTCCAGAGCCAGCAGCTCACCACCCCTCAGCTTTTCCCTTGGAGCAGCCTGGGACAGCTGAGTTTCACAGGAGCATCCAGCATCAGCTGAGCAAACACAGACAGATAAGTCAACTGCACTGCACGCTCAGGATTACTGACCAATGGAGGTCTCTATTCTGTACGTGGCTGCTCTAATTCCAGGATGCTAAGCACAGCACAGACATCCAGAGCC
Source organism: Numida meleagris (assembly GCF_002078875.1). Lineage (NCBI taxonomy): Eukaryota > Metazoa > Chordata > Aves > Galliformes > Numididae > Numida > Numida meleagris. The sequence continues at coordinate 70,887,541 of NC_034413.1, read as the reverse complement.
ACTTACAACACAGGGGAAAACCGAGCACGCTGCTTTACTTGCATTTTATTTCCGCCTTATTATGTGATGGATTCTGATCTTGAAATAACAGACTTCCTACAACGTGTAGCCAATTAGTGCACATCTTGGGGCAATATCCTTCCCTGGCACAGGAAGACAAGATCTTTGCCCTAGCATACATTTGATTGGCAGGCATTATTAAAAAGAGGACACTTGGGCTGGGGGACATGCCCACAGCTTAGATATGTCAACACTACAAATGGACTGTCCTCCTTTGTGTCAATCCCTCCAGTTACGTTCCACCTGCTGCCCTACATTAGGTGTTTAAGGCAGAAGCTTTAAGGGACATCACGTGGGAAATGTGCAAGTTAGTACAACATGAAAACAACATGCTGTTCACTTGACAGATCCATTTGCTTACACATATGCTGGAAATTTTTCAGATCCTTTGTAGACAGACACTACACAATAGGTTCAGAAATCAAGGGACAAGTGGATTTCTTCATTTTGAGACCACTTTCTTTAAAGTATGTTTTTTTAATTTGCCTTTGGAAATTTGTAATGACCATCCAGTAATAGCAAAAAAATGGAAATTCTTGAATTTTGCAATATTGCACATACGACAAATTAGCTACCCAGATTCAGTTTTGCCTTCCAACTCCTTCTTTTATTTAGCAGTCCTAAGATTTGAAGCTGCAGTTTCTGTCAGCAATGAAGTCAGATTGTAAAATCCTATGATAATGGCTCCAGAGAGAGTTAGATGCAGTACTAGCAGCTAGGCTCAAAACAGGCAGTCCAATGGGAAGCTCACTTAAAATGCTAGGCTTTATTTTTTGCAACAGTATCTGAAGCTATAACCATCCTGGCTTATCCACTTTCCAGCTAGGTTCCCTGGGAATGACTCATCTCATTTGCTTTACCAATATCTCAACTGAACTCCTCTTCACATGGAAACAGCCAGAAGTTTCAGATTATCATTTATTCGAACCCATCCTGCATACCTTCATGAAGTTCAGATCTACCTGTTCAAGAAACGTTTAGATATAGCGTTGAGAGACCTGGTTTAGTGGGGTTATGTTGGTGGTAGGTGCATGGTTGGACTGGGTGATCTTGTAGGTCTTTTCCAACCTAGCTGATTCTATGATTCTATGATTTTATGATTCTACCTGTATCCTTGAGTTTCAGTTTTCCTGGTTTGAATGGGAACCCACAGTAAATATGTGGTAGCTAAACAGCTCAGAGTAACTTGCTGCTGCTAAGGAGCTGACCAATTGCATAAGGCAAGAAGCAGAAAGCACCCTGAAAAATGAACACCTGCTCACCTAGCTGCTAATTTGGTATCATCTGAAAGGAAGGATGAGGTGCCCCTCTTAAGGCTTAAGCTCTTTCCAAAACCAGATGGAAGCAAATCAGGCCAGTGCTCTGACCGCACCTACTTCAAACTGCATGGAACACCAACTGCAAACAGTGATGGCCAAGAGTGAGGTACCAGCCTCACTGCCTACACTGAACAGATGAGAAGACATGTTCTGTACATGCATAGCGTACAAACACATGAACTTCTCAAGTATAGCACAACTGCACTGAAACAAGAGGTATTTGTTTGTCTAAAACCAGTAGCTGTTGATCAGCACCAGCTCTGCCTAAAAGCAGTCCACAACTCTTGTTCCTTCTGCTGATGTTTCTCCTAGGTTTCTGCATTGAGAAGTGGGGGGGGAAAAAAGATAGCAACAAAACATGGCTGCTCCAACTCACCCAGAAGAAGCTACTATGGCAGTGACACACACAGAGTAGAACCAGAATCTGCTACATCTTTCTGCTACCGCTATGTTACTTTACCAGTGTATTTTCAACATCTTCCTTTACTGCTCTGGGAATTTTTTATCTCATCAGTGTGCCCTAATTACCCAAAATACAGCCTTAAACCATGTCTTGAGCATATCTGTGTCTAGGTTGTGCCCACCCAGTGAGAAACCAATGCCACCAGAAACCTCAGCCTTCCCACAGATCCCAGCCTAAAACAATCATCAGATTTCTGAACTGACAAGGAGTTGCCACAATCACTGCCTAAAGCAGAAACACTAGCATTACCTGAGAATCTCTATGTACTTCAAGCTACTCCTACTTCAGTCCATATTTCTCACTCCTCCTGCAATTAAGTAACATCCCTAGTGGTACCCAAAGGATATTTTTTAAACAAGAAAAATGACTTACATGAATCATACATTGCCACTGGTTGAAGACCTGCAATGGTGAAACATCATTTAATGCCATCCTCCAGATAGCACACAGCAAATCAAGCTGAGAGGCTCTTGGCATTCCTTCCCAAACAAAGCTATTCGTATAAGCCTAACATACGCTCAAACAGATTTTAAGCTTCATATTTTATCAGAAGTCATAATTAATACTTACGTGTTTGTTTCTATACTGAGAAAATTGAGAGAGGCCAAAAACTGTTGCTATGGCACCTCCTCCAATGAGAACAGTTCCTTTCACTGCCTTCTGAAATGCCATTTTTTACTGTAAGAAAAGAAGATAAAAATTAATAGGCAGTTATACCATGTCAGAATCTAGGCAACACAGAATCGACCATTTGTAGAAGACGAAGACGATGTTGTGACAAGTTGAAACTTAAGAGTAGCAATAGATTAATTAACCATTTTCATCGCAATAGTAGTGATTTCTAAACAAATGTAGACAGAGGCAAGCCAGAATACTCTGGTATTTGCTACTGAAGCAGAATGACAAAAGAGTATTTAAACACAGGGAGATGTGTGGGTACACGCATACTTGGTGCTGTACATACCTGCATACATGACAAGTGCTTGCAATACTGTGGCAAAAACAGAGCAAGAACACTGTCATCAGCCAGATGGCCACCAAATCCTTATCACTGCAGAACAGCTGATCTGCTTGCAAGATCACCTTCAGCTACCCTCCATCCCATCAAAATCATTTCTACAACCAATTATCCCAACAGCACTCTATCCCATGCCTCCACCAGGAATTACGGTCCTGCTCTCAGCTCCCCAGCACAGCTCGTCCTACCCAGGCACGGTGCAGAGGCGATGCGCTGCCGGCCAGGAACGGCTCCTTCAGCAAGAAGCAGCAGCGAAGGCAGTGGACAAGACCAAGTGGTTTAAAACAAGCGCAGAACTTCATCATCCAGCTTCAGAGGTACTAAAGCCAGGCCTATGTAGGTCAGGCACATTCTTAAAAGGCCCAGTGTTCGGGTGCTGAATGAAAAATTTGCATGGAACTGACCTGAATCTTAAGTAGGCGCAGCCCAACCCATCCTCCCAGGACCAAGGCAGCTCGCATCCCATAGAAACAACATGCATCAAGTTAGAACAGCTCAGCCAGCGCTCCGAGTCCTGAGGTGACAGGGGCAGCTTTGTGCCCTGGCTCCGTGCAGCAGCCCCAGCACAAAAGACTTAGCACCACTGCAGCATGGCACAGGCAGCACGAGCAGCCCCGCGAGCCCCCACGCATCTGCAGTGTGGCAGGGGAGGCTCCGGGCCCCGTTCCATCTTTCAGCTGGCATTACAAGTGACACCAAAGATGTTTAAAAACAAGGCAAATTAAAAAAAATCTTCATTTTAAAGATTGATGCCATCTTCACTTCTGTGCACTATGCCTGCAGCACGCTCGGGGGAGAAAGCACACAAAATTATTGTAGGCAAGTGCTTTAGGAATGCATGCTGTACGCACCAATGCGCCCATCATTGTGCAGGAAGAGAGGACTTGCACCTTCCCCAGTGTTTTTGGGAAGAGCAGCACACACTCTCTGAAGGATTCCCAGCACAAAGACAACCTTTAGTGGACCGTAAGTAGAGTATGAAGTTTTCCACCAACTTTATACTGGAGTCTCAAAAAAGACCAACTTTATCTTTCCTCTATATTGTGACTGGGAGGAGGGCCCCAAACCCCACGCCACCCAGAGTTAACAGCACTACAAAGAACACACGAAGGCAACAAGCATCAGGTCACACACCGCCCGTGGCTGCACAAAGCACGTGGCAATGGCAAACACGCGCATACCCAAGCACTCTGTGTACTACACATTTCCACCATACGGTTCCTGCAAGTCGCCAGAAGAATAACTCAGCTTCCAACTGCAAACTGGAGGCAACCTTCAAGGAGTTTCACACACCTTATGCAGCGGCAGAGAATCACTTCAAGTAAGGCTACAAGACCCCGGCTCACAAACGCCTGCTCCGGGAACACAATATGCTGTAGAATCCAAGCAAGTTTCAAAAGAACAAATTAGCATCTTCCAACAAGCCAACTTACATGACAGAAAAAAACAAAGAAAACAAATGGAAGTATGTCCTAACACTTGTTTCTCCTTAAAGCGTGGTGTTTAGCTGTGAAAACCGGGTACACAGCTAGCAGAGCCGAAGCCCCAGGTCTGCTCAGCAGAGCCAAAGCAAAGAGCTGGAGGCACAGGGGCTAACTGCACACCCAATTCCCCAGGGACTGCTCCCTGCACTGGTTCACATAACTATGCAAATTCCTGACAACTATGGCAGTTGCTTTTTGTTTGTCTTTAGAGCAAGGGAAATGTGATACCAGGACTGTGTGTCCTAGCAGGTCACACTAGGAAAACTTTTTTCATCAGCACAGACCCACACAGCTGAAGGCTGAGGGAGCTGGGTCTCTTTAGCTTAGAGAAGAGGAGACCGAGGGCTGAGCCCATTAATGTTTATAGATACGTAAAAGGTGAGTGTCAGGAGGATGGAGCCAGGCTCTTCTTGGTGACATCCAGTGATGCCCACTTTCCACATTCCACTGCTGGGAAATTAGATACCAGGACAAGGGGCAATGGGTGCAAGCTGGAACATAGGAGGTTCCACAAAAATAAGAGAAAAAACTTCTTCACGGTGAGGGTAAGAGAACACTGGAACAGGCTGCCCAGAGAGCTGGTGGGGTCTCCTCTGCAGACATTCAAAGCCCACCTGGATGCATTCCTGTGTGAGCTGATCTGGGTGTTCCTGCTCCAGCAGAGGGATTGGACGAGACAATCTTTTGAGGTCCCTTCCAATCCCTGGCATTCTGTGATTTCTGAAGAAATCCAGGTCTTAAAAATGGAAGGAATTGCATTACGTCTTGTAATCAGTTGACCATTACATCTTTAGTTAAAGGTTAAAGAACTCCTGCTGCACCAACCAAAACCTAAATTTTCTCTCCCCGTGATCCAAACCAGAAGTATCACTGCATATAAGAAAAAGCACAAAATCTGTGTACTCCATTTCCAAGCTGTTTCCACAAATTTATGAATATAATAAAAGAAAAAACTCCACACTCAGTGAGTTACATAAATAACTACATGATTTTTTTTTTCAGTAGTTTGAAGTACTATTTTCTTCCGATTACATTTTGTAGTTTGAATCCTCGAACTACACATGCACTTAAAGAATGAAAGCCGTTTCGGGCCACTGCTGGGAAATTAGATACTAGCAAACATTACACCTATTCTTCATATAGAGAGAGCCACACCTCACCTGTTTCTCACTCAGAACCAGCAGGCACCGACCCAAAGTCTTCCACTCGCAGCTGCGTTAGTCCAGGAGCTCCCAAAGCCACTTCTCTTTCTGCAGCCTGGTGCCAGCTGCCTAAGATGCCAACACCCCGAACACTGCCCTGCCAGGACAGGCTGCCTAACGAGCCGCAGCGTGCAGCTGTACTCACAGACAACGCTGTTTGGGATGCCACACGTTCTCATTCAGTAGCTAGGTTAGACACCAGGTCTCCCAGATGGGGGAATTAGTCTGAGCAGCCCCAGCTGCCACCACCCAGGAAGCCTCGAAGCACCTCTGACACTGGTGCTGACACAGCACAACACACTCCTTCATATGCACAAACAGGTTCTGAAGACCAGCAGTCCCTTAGTAGATGATCAGCATCAAACAAAAGCTCAATTCAAAACTGGTTTCTTCAAAGTCTTGGATAAGGCATGCAAAATCTTCAGAATGGTGTCTTTTACACCACTGCCTTTTGGCAAACTAACCTTCCTCACCTTCAGGTTTCTCCCAGTGAAGCTTTACAACCTACAGGAGCAAGGCCTCCAGCAGGGCACAAAGGCACTGCCACCAGACCGCATTTCACCCTAACCACACAAGGATATTCAACGTGCCACATAACAGCTCTGCCGCATTGTGACACCAGGAACCTGGCACCCTGGTGTCCTGGCTACGGCCAACTTCCAGCCCCCACAGCTGGCTGTGAGCGTGGGGATTGGTATCTCAGCCCCTGGGAGGGGAGAGCAGCTCTTGGAATCACTCTTGGAAACAGTGGCAGACACAATTTGTGTGGTCAGCTGTTACATTTTGGGGTGCACTGCACAGAGCCAGGCCAGCAGGGCAGGGAGGTGCTCCTCCCCTCTGCTCTGCCCTGGGGTAGGGGCACAGCTGGAGCACTGCCCACGGTGCTGGGCACCCCAGTTCAGGGCAGGTTGGGCTGGGAGAGCACCAGGGGCTCCTTCCAGCCCCCGTGATTCTGTGCCCAGCACCACAGCTTCCTCCAGCCCATACAGTAGCTCCTCACCCACAGAACCTTACTCTGGGCAGGAGCGTGGCTGAGCCCAGGCAGCCCTGTGGTTCAGTGCCAGCACAGGCAGAGAAATGCCAGGCTTGCTAAGTATGCACCTGTGGAGGTGTTCCCTGTGTCCCAGAAGAGCTTCTAAGGGCTACTGCAAGCATCAAACAGGATAAACCAGAGAGCAGAAGAGGAAACAGGAAAGAATGCAGGCCGTGTAATTATGGCAAAGATCGTGCACGGAATGCCAAGGATACAGACAAGAACCTAAACTGAAAAACCTTCATCCACTGCAAGTAGATAATAAAACTTGACTCTCTTCCAAGCTGCGATCAACAACTTGTGATGGAAACTCAGAATTTTATATTAAGATACATCGTAACAGCACGCAGCACAAGCAGCAGCGCAGTCAGAAATAAGTCCTCCTTCGAGAACACAAATATTCTGAGCAATCTTTAGAAACGGCTCAAACAGCAATCTGTGTTAATGCTGTAAGCGCAGTCTGATGCTGTAAATCTCCAGGTTAAGCAAGCCTTACCCCTTGTTTCGTGGCAGGTTTTGATGAGCAGCACCTGTGGGTCCATGCCGTCAGCTACAGGGCTGGTACAGCCCTTGGTGGGCTTCAGAACAAGCTGCAGCAAGACCAGGGAGCCCTCTGCTGCCATAGGGCACACCACGAGCAGCAGGCACCATGTGCAGCGTGATCTGCCCAAATGTGGTAAGCAACCCACAGGGAACGCTTTCCAGCAAGGCCGCAGAGCACCAGTGCTCAGGGATGCACAGTGGCATCAGCTCAAGTTTGTAGCTATCTCAAGACTGCCTATCAGAAGCATGCTATAAAATACAGAAGGTAGCACAACAGAGAGCCAGCCTGCAGGAAATGGGAGCCACAGGGTTTTATCAGGACAAACTCATGCTTTCAGTTTCCAAGCACTCACTACAAACTGCTTTCACAGCAGGAACCACTCCCTCCTGCACTGAATTCCTACCCAGCAACTCAGTGCACGGCCCGGGTGGTCGAGAGGAGCGTGGTTTCCCAGCCAGCAGTTTGTCACGGGAAGCACATGGCCCAGAGCTGCATGACCCCCAGCCCACTCCAGTGCTACTCCCCAGTAACACTGCCAAGGACAAGGCTCTCCCGCTTTGCTTCCAGCCCCACGCTTACAATCCAAAAAGAGAGAGAGCACAACTTACATCCTGTTTCTAAGTAAACTATTTCAACACCCGTCCTCAAGAGAAGCTTCTGAGCAGGGCGTCCCACGTGACACGTCTCTGCCTCCCCACTGCTGGCAGCAGGCCGCTGTGATGCCCAGGAGGAACGTGCCCCGCAATGCCCAGCCCAGGCACTGAGCAGGCAGCCCGCTGTTGGCTGGGATCTCAGTTAGGGTTGTGTAACCCTGCAGCCTGCCAGCACGCATACCTGTGGGGCTCCCAGCCCTCTTCAGGTAGCCTCACTTCTGGGCTCCGGTCCCTTCTAATTACCAAGGTATGGGGCTAGAGCTGCGGAGGGCACGGGGAAAGCTGGTGGAAGGATGAGGGGAGTGGGGGAGGAGGGAGCGAAGGAAGATTCAGACGCAGTACCGCAAGCTGGAGATCAAAGGAAGACGACTACTTTAGCAAAAATGCAGAGACAGATGGGTACAAACTGTAAAGCTTTGCAATAAGTGTGACGCCCTGTATGCTGCCATCAGACATGGTGTATGAGACGCAAAACCTGTTAAATTAAGAGAAGAAATCCAATCTGTTATGTTGTATATCTGAGCACTTTATGAGGCCATTACCATGGAATCTGGGTGCTTCACATTCCATTTTAAATGAACACATCTAATAAAGTGAGTCATTCAATGGAAGACTCAAAAATAGAAAACTTATAATCATCCCCACTAGGGTTTGCATAACCTGCCATTTGCACAGTAGCATTGTCTAATCTAGCGCTTTCCAGTTTTTCCAAAGCTTCTCAGGTGAACATTGGGTGATGCAAACCCCAAACCAAAGATCTCTGCAGGCTGAGCTGGGCGCCCTGCACTACTACTGCTTCTCCAGCAGCTGCTATCCCTGTAACAAAGCTTTTGATCCTTCTGGCTGGGCTACTTCAAAGGTGGCCGCAGTGCTGGTGCCCAGGACTGTGATGAGCCAGGCCCTAATTAGGACTCTTACTGAGGGCAGTTTAAGAGTTTAATGCAGGACTACTCAAGAGCAGGATGCATCCACGTAGGAAATGGTCAAAGAATATGGAAAAAAAAAAAAAGGATGTAATGGAATCACATTAACACCCCACACACAACACAATCATGTACCATGTCCCATGTAGCTGTTCTTGTTTGCTTTTTAGATGACTAAAGTGGTTAACACATTACACAGCATGTCAGACCACGCTAACTGAAGTAAGCATCTTAGAAGGCAGTAATTAAAGCTTCAGTCAGCCAGCACTGGAGATGCTTGCCCTGCAGCACTCCCACAACCACCAAGCACCTCTCTGCTCAGCCTGTGCAGCTCCCATCTCTTGGGCTGCCCTCTGCTCTGCCCAGCAGTGAGAACAAAGCGGCACACTCTGAAAGGCAACCAAAGCCGGTTATCTCACAACCTGGGCTCTGACACATGCCCTCGTGACTTCTGAATCTCATTCCTGCAAGCCACAGCTGTACATGAAGCCACGCACCAAGCTTCCAGTGGATGCAGAACTCAGCTGTCACCGAAACGCTGCTGAAGATGACACTCCAGATCCTCTCCTAAAGCCTCTGATGGTTACTTCAGGTTCTCAAACACAAGTTACAGCACTTTAATTAAAGTAATTATCCCAGAACAACCTCACCAAGCAAGCACAGAAACACAGCTCATAATATCTAAACAGCTGGCAGGGTTAGAGTCCCTTGAAGCCATAGACCGCACTACAAATTTTAAGTTCCTACACCCTAAATTTAAAGTTCCCAAATCCCACAGGCCAACTTCCACTAATTAGTGGAAGCAAAGCAGCAGTTTGCCATATGGGGAGAATCCTGCCCACGCGCCAGCGCGGTGAGCGGGCCAAAAAGGAGCTGCATGGCATGTCACACAAAAACCACAGGAAAACAAAGAACAGTCATTCTATCCTCACCCTTCTCTTGCTCCCCACTGCTTCCAACTTCCTTGCTGTTTGTGCTTTGGTGAACAAGGTCTTCCCACCAGGATTAGATGGCAGCCCAACCGCTTTAAGCAGAATCCTACAAGGGATTAACTTGGGCTTCTCTCTCTCCCGTATTTGTATTTTTAAACTTGACAACTTCCTTTTCTGTTTCACACACTACCGTCACTCACCAAAAAAAAATAAATCAACACCCAAAATAAAAAGAAAACATACAAAAAAACCAACTTGTATTACAGATAAGGCAAGGAGGAGTTAGAAAAAGTTACTGTATAGGTTTTACCCCTCTTTTCTGGCATTCCTCACTCACTTCATATTTAAAAGAGATACTGGATTAGGCAGCCCACCAGTTCAGCTTCATCCTAATACCCAGCTCTACCTACAGCTCATTCCCTCCCTCCTCCCACTGCAAGGCAAATACTAAAGGAGAAAAGCAAAAGGCTGTACGTTAAACATATTACAGGACTGGACATAGATCTGCATATACAGGCAGGTACCCGCTCAAAGAAAGAAAAACACATACAAACTAGGTTAATTATGTAGGCGTGTCAAGGAAGTAGCCTAGTTTTACACACAGAGTTGAACTCAACTCCCAGCCAACAGGAGGGGCACGCAGTCAGTATCATTTTGAAAGAAGAACTAACACTTGGTTTGAGAAACACTTTGCGAAGCAAACGAGTCCCCATCCAAGGCTCGGTACCCAGCCAGCAGAGGAACGCCAACCCAATCTCCATTGGCACTTTACATTTATAACTCTGGGTGAGTTCATCTGGCATTTGGAATCCTCTGAGGCAGTTACACGTTCGCTCGGGAACTTGGATCAAATGCAGTTATTTAGAGGTAGAAAATGCTTCTCCCCCTGCACCACTAAAAAAAGAAAATAAAAATCAATGCTATGCTAATGTAGAAGAGTTTTGATTGCAAACTGTTTGCTCATGATGTAATACAGAAAGTTTTCTAAAGCAGTGCTTTTTGGAAGAAGCAGAATATACCTACATTAGCAAGATCTGAGGAATTGCGGCAGTACAGCCCCACAGCAGGTGCTGCTGCTGAGAAAAGCCCTCATAGTGCATCCACGGGGCACCTGCTTTCAAGTAGCTCCAGCCCTGTCCCACAAATACCCACAAAGCAGCTGAGGTACATGAGGTCTTCCTTATTTAAAGGGAGATCTTCCCACTTCTGTCTGATCTGCTTCAGACCTTCTCCAGCCCTAGGCCCCAGTACTCACCTACCAACTGCTCAGTGCCTCCCACTCCTCCAGGAGCACGCAGGGCAGGCAACCAGCACGCCCTCCAAGCAGGTCATGGGCACAGGCACCCCCTCCTCCTAAAGTCTGCACCAACAGACACCCACCAGCTGCAGAGGCACACTCACACAACAGAGCTAGATCCCAGAAAAACAGGCTCGGACTACAAACAAAAAGCTACGCATTATACAGCTGATATCTACACCTGCAGAATCAGACCCCTGGTTTAAACGAAGTGAAGCAAAGGCCCATAAGCTTTAGGAAAGATCAATTTTTGAAACCCTATTTCCAAGTAAACTCACGAAAACGAAGCACCTCATAGAAGCAAGCCGTTGCCTGACAAGGTTGCCTGCAAATGGGAGCCCTTGTGAAAGCAGTAAGATATGTACACATGGAAGTAAAGTAACAGTTGCAAGCTGGACATTGAGGTGGGGGGGGAAAAACACATTTCTCTTATGTATTTGCTTGTAGAGCATTGTGAAGGGTAAGCATGCAGCAGAAGGGAACCTGTATGAGCTTTCACTTGGAAAGCTGATGTGCACTGAAGGCCTTTGAACCCATCCAGTTTTCTACGTTTCTATTAGCAACTGATTACCAGGCAATAATGGGTCTCCAGATAAAACAGTTGATTATGCAGAAGGGCACAGCCTATGACATCGCTGTCACTGTGCCCCTGTGTATACATATACACACAACTAAGTAAAACAAAGCACGCATCCATAGATTGTTACACACAAAGTAACACTATAAATTAGTCAGAATGTCTGCATAATTTTTCACGTTCACATGTCTTCACTGAAAGCTTTCATCCAATGCTACAGCGAATGTGCATGGTAAGTGTCTAACATTAATAACACTCCACTTGTTGCTATTATAGCAGAGCCTATACCACATTACACCTTAACTATCAACAGCCAGATCTCCAAATACCAGACTGAGTCATTACTACTCATCAGTCACTGCTCCCATCATTGCACGCCGCTGAGGAACCGCACCTACATCAAATGAGAAAAGGGAAAGGCGTGATTAACTTCAGTTAAAAATACATCGCGCTCCCAACAGCTGCCTCCTGAGCTCGCTCCTCATCCTGGCTGGGGATTATCTTACAGAGAGACCTGGGTGTCTTCAGGCTAATGGTGTAACAACTCTTGCGCAAGCTTTGCAAGCAGGCAGCTCTCGGGCTGGAAACATGGAATAGCGAGAGCAGTTCAGAGAAATCGCAGCAGAGAGAATGAAAATAAGACACACAAAGAAGCACAGCCATGACCTGAGCACCACCAGAAGATAAATACTTCCCTCCGCAACCACCCTGCACTTCGAGCGAGATGTCAGCTGCAGTCAGAAAGGCCGGGATGCGTTCCTGTGCCACTCCTCCCATCAATGCAATACTTTGCCCCTTGAGAGCTCAGGGCAGCATGGCCAGCAGAGCTGCAGCCGCCCAGCACGTGGAGCGGATCTGCTCTGCTCATGGCACAGCGTGCAGCAGGCAGCCAGCAGGTCTGGCTGTTCTACACTCAAGGTGCCCACGTGCAGCTCCTACCTTCCTGCACTAATGGGCTTACAAACATTTGCTGCAGTGGCTGATTAGAAGAGATAAGGACACAAAGAAGCTCAGGAGTTCCTTATTACACCCATACACTCTCACCCAGAGGCAATCCTGCGAAAGCGCTCAACGCAAGCCAGAAGTGCCCCAGCCTCGCAGCGCAGAGTTCAGCATCACCACGCTCACGCCCTGCCCACGCTCACACCCGCAGGGTTCTGCAGCGCGAGGCTCTGTACCACGGGGCCCAAGGGAGGAGGGCACCTCCGAGAGCCGCCACCTGCGGGACGCGCACGGCCGCCCACGCCGGGGCCGTACCCCGCCTGCCCGCTGCTCCTCAGGGCACCGAGCGGGCAGCGAGCTGCCACGGGCTTCTTAGCACAGCAGCTCCACGCTGATTTTCCCTCATTCCTCCTGGATCCCCACCGCCCAAACGCTTACATAAAAGAGCCGGGGAGGGGCCGGAGCCCCCGGCAGCCGCTCCACACGTGAGGGAAGCGAGCACAGCGGGGATGCCCCCGTCCTCCCCGCGACCGAAGGGCCCTACCCGCCGCCCCGCACCTGTGGGACGCTGCCCGGGCCGTGCCCGGGGCATCCCCTCGCCGCCGCACCGCCTCACCTCGCCTCGCCCCGTCCGTCTGTCTGTCTGTCCGTCCGCCCCTCCCTCCCTCCCCGCGGCCCCGCTGCCCGTTACCCGGCGCGAGCAGGGCCTGGCGGCGCGCAGCGGCGATGCCGGGAGAAAGGCGCGCTAGGCCCCGCGCACCCGGCCCTTACCCCGTACCGCCGGCGCGGCTGCTCCCGGAGGCGGGCGCTGAGAAGCGGCGCGGTCACGGTGCAGCCCCGCGGCCTCCCCGCCCCGGGCTATATTTGGGCGCGCCCGGGGCCGGGCCGCGGCTGCCCGGATGGCGCCGCTCCAGCACAGCGCGGCCCGGCCCCGCCTCGGCCCTCCCCCGGCCCGGCCTGCCGCCGTCCCACAGGCAGCGTCCCGTCCCTTGGCGCCCTGCCGCCACCCGGCGCTGACCCGCGCTTCGGAAGGCCGTGCTGCGGCGTGCAGCACCTGGCGAGGGGCTCCCCGGTTCGGGGCTGACTGGGAACTGCCGGGAGAGCCCCGCGGAGGGCTGCGGAGCTCCTGGGGCCTAGAGCACCTCCTGATGGGGACAGGCTGAGAGCCCCGGGGCTATGTGCCCAAAGGAGAGAAGGCTGAGGGGGCCTGAGCTGCTCTGACCCACACCTGAAGGGCTGGGGACAGGGGGATGGACCAGACCCACCTGGGCACTGTGTGCATCTGCTGTAGGAACTGCTGCAGGTCGGGCTGGGGGAGCTCCAGAGGCCCCTTCCAGCCCCCACGTCCTGGGGTTCTGGCACCTTGAATGATATGTTCAGTTCTGGGCCCCTCAATACAGAAAAGACATAGAGGCCCAGCAGTGTGTGTCCAGAGAAGGACAACGGAGCTGTGCAGAGTCTGGAGCACAGTCCTATTGGGAATGGCTGAGGGAAGTGGGATGGTTCAGACTGAAGGAAGCTCAGAGAAGACCTCACAGCTCCCTGCAACTCCTGGAAGGAGATTGGAGTGAGGAAGGGTCAGCCTCTGCTCCCAGGTAACAGCGCTAGGACAAGAGGTAATGGCTTCACATTGCACCAGGAGATGTTCAAGCTGGGTATTAGGAACAATTTCTTCTCCAAACAGCAGTCAGGCTCTCGCTCAGGGGGCGGGGGGGTCAACATCCATGGAGGTGTCCCAGAGCTGTGGGGATGTGGCACTGAGGGACATGGGCAGTGGGCATGGTGGGGTGGCTGGGATTGGGTGTGGGGATCTCAGAGGTCTTTTCCAACCTTAATGATTCTTTGATTCTGTGATTTCCTGGGAATTCAGCTGTTGTTTCACTTGAGGACCCAGGCAGTTCCCAGCACACAGACCTAGTTAGCAGGGAGCAGCTCTGTGCTGTATTAACATCATTTATCTACTGCAGGACCTTCCCCACTTCTCCATTGAGGTTCAGTCTGGAGGCCTGACCACTTGTAAACAGAGAGGACCTTTCCAATGCTGCTGATTTGTTGTAGGGCTGCTGCATTCATAATACAGATGATTCACAAAAGAACTCCTAGAGCTCCTGCCCAGAGAAGTGCTCAGTCTCTGAGTGCCCACCTTTGAAAAAACAGGCAGTGACTAATGGGTGTGCAGAGACAGGTTCATTCACACTTTTTATTCCCAGTTGTTCCCAGTGGCCCCAGTCTGGCATGGAGCTGGCACCTGCGGCTACCTCTCAGTGACTGAGAACCCTGCTACATCTCGTCCTTGAGCTGCAGCTTCTCAGGATCCCTGCTGATTTTTACCAGGGTTGGCAGAAGCACTAGTGAGCAGTTAGTTAGCCCCAGCTTTAACAGAGCAGAGGCCAGACTTCAACACTGCCGCCTCTGGGGAATAGTTAGCGGACCCCATGGGGCCAGGTGCAGGAAACCTGCAGTGCCGGGATGGAGGTCGTACTTGGGCTTCGCAGTGCAGGGCATGCAGGCTTGGTTTTCTCTGTTGAGCATTTCCTTCTCAAAAGTTCTCCAATTCTTTAGCTATACAAAATAGCAGATACCCAGTCTCAAACTTCTAACAGTTAAATGAAGCACTAGGCCTATGAGGCTTGAAAGTGAGTTGCATGACATACCAGTGGACTCCATGATTTTTGGAGACATTTTGTGTGTCTTCTGTCTGATTGCCTCTGTTGATTGGCCCCCTGTTCTGGGATAGCCAGGGACAGCCCTGTTGGAGCACCTGCTCCGGTCCATAAGGGCTCTCCATTTCTCATCCCATTTGCCATGTGCTGGGCTTCCAGGGACACTGCTGGCTGCCACAGCCATGCTGTTGGAAGCCAGCTGGCAGTTCCTGGCCAGCATTGTTTTGCAGTGAGAAGGCACACAGCAGTGATACACCATGGTCCTCTCTTCTCCAAACCTCCTCGCTGAACTTTTGACTGCTCTGTACATTGCAGTGTACTGAAGTTGTGGTTCCACCGGTGCTTGGGATCTCCTTTTCCATGCTAGACCAAAGCACCAGCGGATCTATGGCTGTGTCCAAAACCACCTCCCCACAGGGCTGTCCATGCACAGCCTGTATCCTCATGCAGCTGATGCCATGGAAGCAGGATCCTGCTGACTGCAAGTCTCTGCTTTCCAGGCATCAGCCTCTAGCCACGCTTCTTGGCTGCCTCCCAGAAACTGCTTTTATTGCCGTTCTTTGTGCTCACTGCTTAGTCAATGTGCTTTACAGGCAGCAAGAGACGTGCTCTCTATCAGGCACAGAAAAACAACCTGCCGTGGGCATGAGCAATGGGCACAGCTCCCCACCACCTGCGTCCCTGGGGCATGCTCCGGCCTCCTGTTGGTGGCTAAATGTCAGCAACAGGTCCCTTCTGAGGGGCCGTGGGAACCCAATCCCTCCCCGTGGGTCATATATAACCACGGGAGCTAAATTAGAGCTGCAGTAGTTATGTATGGCTATCAGCTCTCTAGGTGGCATTTAAAGGCCGTAAGCAACTGCATGGGTTGGCTTTCAGAAGTTTTGCAAAGTCAGGGATATTTGGGCTGGAAGTAGTTTTAATCCCAGACAAATTAGGGGATGTGGTACTGCCTTTTCCTTTGAAGAGGAAACAGGATCCCAAGGGATAGCTGGAATTAGTACTCCGTAGATATTCGGGTACAGAATCCACAGAAATAACTCAATTGAACAGAAGGAACTGAAAATGGAAAGAAAAAAAACAAACAGAAAATGGAAGTTCTTTTAGGGACTAGGAAACAAGGATTCACATGCAATTTGCAGTCCTGAAGGTTGCTGTCCACCTGGATGTGGCTGCATTGGCATCACCAATTTATGGTACATGTTGGTTGATTCAGAGCAGGACAGGGCGTGACTATAAAATCTGCCCACATCCACTTTCTAAGTGAACACATTCTACATCTCAGAACTTCTACGTTCATGAACTCTTCCAAACCAACACAATTGTAAAAGAGGCAGAAATGAGAGAGCTGTGCTACTCTTGTCATAACAGGGAAATTCCAAGAGTGAAAACTTTTGTAAAAAGAGCTGGGATGTTGTCTTGCTTGCTGGTTGGTAAAAACTCATCTTTGTGTTTCCATAGTGCAAGATTTTAAAAGGTTAAAAAAAATGAGGTGATATGCCTTGGAGTATCACAGAATTCCTCCGAGTCTGTATTTTATTTAATGTCTAGATCAAAATATTACCTCCTGAGCCTGCGTGCACGTGGCTTGGTTGCTGGGACACCTGCCAACCAGGAATTGGGGATGCCTGGAATCATGTGCTCAGCAGGTGTGAACTGCGTGCAGGAAGAGTTCACCTTCTGTCCTTAGCCCCAGAGGCAGATCCTCTTCATTAGCAAGGGAAGATGGAGAAAAAGATTATCGTCGCAACCTGACTGCATGCCAAAGTTATGTATCATAAGAAGAAAATCTGTTCATACGTTCACAAATATGTTTCCTCCTGATCTGTCTTTAGGAAAAATGTCTTCGTGAGGAGAGAGAGGCAATAATCACAGAGGAGATGAAAGGAAGTGACAGAGGCAGAAGCGGGACCTCTGCTGAGATTTCTTCGATCGGGATGCATGGTAGGTCCCACCACTGGGAAATGAAAGCACAGAGTCACAGCTGCGATTGAACATGGAGCAGCGTTCCCATCGCTGGCTGCCAGTGTCGGGTATCACTCGGAAGTACATGTGCATTGCCTCTTACCAGATATTCCGTTTATCGCCCGAACCAGGGCTGTGTGGCTGTATTACTAGTGTTTAAATGTCTCTTCCCCTGCACCCGCAGATAAAAGCTCTGCTGTGTTTGTGTGTGTATCTGTATGCGTGTCTGAAAAGAGAAAGAGGCTCATTTTTCTATTAAAACGGAAGTAATGTGTTATCATCATAATTATGTCTTATTGTTTGCTGTTATATAAAGATAACAAATCAGGGCTGAGTCACAGGAGCAAATGCAAAAATTGCATTTTTAAAAGAATAAGGTCACAGGCCACATTATTTGTTGCAGAACAAACACAATAATTAATTGGCCTCTCCCTGCAATGGTAGCACAGGCTTCTTAACTACAGGAGAACCAGGAAACGGAAAGCAGCAGCGTGCAGGAAGAACATCGGTATTTTTCTGGGGCTTACAGCTGAGCCAGGTCTAATAGGAAATAAAAATGTCACTGGTAGAGAGAGAAGAAAGGCAGTAGCTTTAGAATTGCTGCTTTGACAATGTTAGTGTATATTTTCTGTTGTTTAAAGATTTTTATTGTGGGAAATGTGAAAAAAATATTTTAAATAATTATTTTAAATTTATTTTCTCTTTCCATGTGCCAGAGGGAGAGATTACGTGCAGAATTTGGAATGGAAAAAGCTTTTTGGAATTCATGTTTGTTTTTTTTCTCTGAGACAGTGATAGACCAGAACCAGCCCAGTGAATGTACACACGTGCTTTTTGTCCAGACATTTTCCTCCACTGCACTGATTTGGGAAGAATCCTAGAAAACCTGTCCAAGGGCATATACAATCATTTTCAAAGCCTTATTCTTACAGTCATCAATGAAGAAATACAGGATTGGACTCTCTTGTCCTCTTCTAATGTCCACTTTCCTAGCACTGCTTCACTGATAGCTTTGGCTCATCACCATTTGAATCCTGTCTGGAACAGACATCTTCAGGGCGTCCACAGATTTGTAAGGGACTTATGCAGTTCACTAGCAAAAGAAATCAATAGTTACCTGGGAAAAAAAGTTGTTTTAAATATCCACATATATCTTGTCAATTTGGTTTTGGTGACCTTTTGTAATCCAGCACTGTTGAGCTGAAAACAAAGGGAGGAAAATCCAAGAGTTCTCCTTTCTCTGGTATTTGAAGCACAGCAACATTACTGGATGTAAATGGCTTCTGTTTGTGTCTGAAGCTGTGGGCTGGATATCATGGCTCAGCTGCTTTTCTGCACTGCTTTTGACCACACTGCCATCCTCCAGCTTCCCCAGAATTTAGGACTGTACCTTTTTATCTACGGCAGTATTTTCCCCGCAGATTTTAATAATTAATTGGGACAAGCCTAGTGGGTCTGGAGATGAACGCAAAAGAGGCAGCAGATCCGTGTGACCAAGTGACCTTTTGCTGTCCTGCCAGTCCCTGTGCTCTCCTGTGCTCAAAGGGACGCTGTCAAAATTGCTAGCCCTTAAAGCTGTAACCTGCTCTGACAACTTGTTCTACATTATAAGTCTTACCTAAAAGATTACCACAATTGTTTTGTTTGTTTTGTTTCAACAGTCTTTGCTGAAGGCTCTGCAATGTAGATTCATTTGTCTTTTTAGGTAAGTAGATATTTTTAAGCACCCAACTTACTCTCTGGCCTGTTAATATCAATCTGATGCGCGTGTTATTGTGCGCAGCAGAGGCTGCCAGGGATGGTATAAATTTTCTGCAGTCTGGAAACAGAGACAATAGCACACTTTGGAAGCCTTTATTTAAGAGGCTTTTAGAAGCCATTTTGAAAGGCCTGCAGTTATTTTTCATTATTTTGAGGCAGCAGTAAGTGTTGTCTGGACTTTCCTGGCAGTATTGAGAATTAGGTCCTAGTCTGTTAAATGTGGGGAAGGGGTGGCCTGGTGGTTTGTTATGTTTCAGGTCAGTCTGAGTTATTCCTTAGGAATTAGTTCTACAAGAACTCCACTTAGTACTGTTCAGCATGAAAATGTGAATCATGGCAAATAATCCAAGTACATTTGTAGCATCACACTTTCTTATTGGTATATAGCAATACAGAGATGAATGCAACCCCGATGTAACTGTGAGTGGTGCGCAGCCACACTGGCATCACGTGGCATGAGCATGCATGGCCACACCTAACAGGGAAGAGGGAATGAATGACGTCCACTTACTGCACCCCAGGTAACTCACACCTTAAGCTCGATTTGAGCAGTTTTACCACTTCCTGTCGGAAAATCCTTACCTTGTTCCTATTGCATTTGTACCACCTGCACTTGAGAAGCTCTCAGTGCCCCTGCGCTACAGCACCGTTCTCAGAGGCTCATGGCAGGGGCAGCAGCAGTGCCCGGAGCCCGTCTCTCCACCCCACAGCAGCAGAGCTGCTAGGAAGACACTGTGTCAAGCCTTAGCCTCAAGGAGCAAGATCAGAGCCCCTTTAAAGGTGATCTGGAATGGGAGGAAGCGTATTTGTCCCTTTTTGATGGATAAAAAGACCTAAGAAAATCCTTTCTTCCTATAACAAATTTTGCCTTCTTTGTTTCTGCTGAAGGTCTGTGGCATCTCCTTAATTGCCTGAAAGATTTTTGAACTAAGCCGGAGGGAATGATTTTCTAATCATTTTCTAATGTTACAGGTCTTGATTCTCTCCATTCAGCACTCTCCTACGTGCAGTCATCCTAAAGGGAAGTTAGCTCTGAGCCTGTGTCACGCTGCTTGAACAAGTGCTTCTGGAGCATGTTCTGGAGCAATGCTCCAGCTCCAGCAGGACCAAATGCCCCTGGATCACCGAGGTCTCTGTAACCCTGCAGCCAGCCTACGTGGATGTTCTGAGCAGATGCAGAGCGCTGTCTCATGCACGTGGGAAACGGTTCTCTGAGCTGCAAACTGCAAGTGCTGGTTTCACTTTCACTCTAGGAATGCCATGGGATTGGTAACAGTGCGCTTTGTTGCTCCGATGATCACCTGTAAAATCATTCTCCGCATATAGTAAAACAGGAAGTTAAATTCTTCTCAATATGAGCATTTTTCACCTCTAACTTCTTTTGGGATTTCTTGTTCTGGAAAAGGTGTTTCAGGGCTGACTGGAGATACTGTAAGCGTAGCCTAAGTGAGAATTACTACCTGATGCATTTACTCTGTTACTTTCTGCCAGTGGAAGGGGAGAAGTTGAAGTTTGGGGGAACAAGGAGTTGTGATGGCATTGCCCTGCACTGGCTGACATCATGACATCAGTGTCCAAGTGCTGTTACACCACGTTCCATTGTGTATCAGTGGCTGCAGGCTGTGTCCCTCAGAGCAGGGCTGTGGCTAGCACTGAGCTGTGAGCCTCTGAGCTTCGCTGGTGGCCTCCTCTGGCAAAGCCCTCCCAGCACAGGAAAGGAACAAGAATAAGCCCATTGTTACTTGGTCTGAATGCTTTTAAATGTAAGGGATGATGAGTTTATTGCACAAAGTTACAGGGTTTTTAATCTGTTGGAGGGAAAAAGGTATACAAATATAGCTATTTTCTAAAAGCATTTTTTCCTCGAAGAAGCTGAAGATGAAGGCTGAAGCTACATCAAGGAAGAGAAAAAAATGGGAAAGAAAAGCAGAAACCCAATTCTTAATATATTGTAGGGCAAAGGCTGCGAAGTTTGAAACAACTGAGGCATTGGTGGTTCAGTGGTAGAATTCTCGCCTGCCACGCGGGAGGCCCGGGTTCGATTCCCGGCCAATGCAGAGTAATATTTTTCCTCTTTTTTTTTTTCTTCTCTTTAATGCCTTTGTTTATTTATTTGTTGTCGTTCATTTCTGCGGGAAGCAGTTCGCTTTTTCGAGGCCGGAGAGGTTGCAGCGCGGCGTTGCTTTCCCGGCCTCCCCGAGGCTTCGCCTCAAGCGCAGAGCGGCGCCGCGGGGCCAGGGCCGCGCCAACCCGCGGCAGCGGGGAGCCTCCCCCAGCGGGAAGGAGTGGAAAAAAAAAAAAAAGAGTCCGAAGCAAAAGAAGCCGCTGGAGATGCCGGGGATTGAACCCGGGACCTCACACATGCGAAGCGCGCGCTCTACCACTGAGCTACATCCCCGGCTGCACAATGATTTCCGCGGGGCGGTATGAGAGGGCGGGCTGCCGCGCGAGGCCGGGCCGAGCCCAGCGAGGAGGGGCGGGCGGGGGTATGCTCGGGCCCCCGGCCCCCGCACGGCCCCGCCGCCCCGCTCCGGGCCCGGGCCCTGTGGGCCGCCCGCCCTTCTGCTGTGGGTGCTCTCTTCCGCGGGTCCAGGCTCTCGGCCAAAACGTTCCGCTGTTTGCTGGGGAGTGCATTCCGACCGGCTCCCCTTCGCGCTGCCTGCACGGGCGGGCAGTGGTCCCGTGTGTTAGCGCACGCATCTCTGTCAGCGTATCTTCTTTAGTCTCAGACTTTCCTTACAAATCTGCAGCTTCTGAGCTGTCAAGTGGGTGATGAGACACCATGAGACAGCATGCACCTCTTCTGGGCTTGCTCCTACCTCAGTGCGGACACCAAGCCCTGAGTTAAAATGCAACGCTAAACCTTTACATCGGGTTTTTCTCCTTTCATTTACCCTCCTGTGGGTTTTGGAATAGCAGAAGATGAATCGTGGATAACACCACGGCTCTGTGGCAGCAGCTCGGCAGCCCCGTCCACCCGCCCACCATGGAACCCCCCCAAGGCAGCGCCAGCGGGGCCTGGCGGCCTGAGAGCACAGACCCCAGCGGCAGGGCATGGCCACAAGGGTTAGAGCCACACAGCCATGCAATCAACACGGCTGGGAAAGAGGCCAAGTCCAACGACCAACCCATGTAATGAATATTACACAAAATCACAGAATGGCAGGGGTTGGAAGGGACCTGAAGGGATCCTCGAGTCCTACCCCCCTGCTAACGCAGGTACCCTCCCACAGGTCACACAGGCAGGCGTCCAGCCAGGTCCTGAATGTCTCCACAGGAGACTCCACCACCTCGCTGGGCAACCTGTTCCAGTGCTCCGTCACCCTTACTGTAAAGGAGTTCTTCTGCATGTTAGTATGGAACTTCCTATGTACAAGTTTCAGGCCATTACTCCTTGTCCTATTGCTATGCATCACCAAGAAGAGCCTGGCCTCATCCATTTGCCTCCCACCTCCCTTTAGATATTTATAAACATTGATCAGATCCCCTCTCAATCTCCTTTTCCCCAGGCTGAACAGACCCATGTTACTCAGCCTCTCCTCGTAGGGGAGATGCTCCAGGCCCTGCATCATCTTTGTGGCCCTCCACCAGACTCCTTCTAGGAGATCCCTGTCTTTTTCTTCCCACATTACACACAGAAGATCTGACCTGCAGTTTGTGTTGAAGCAAAGCAACGTCTCTGCTGTAGCTAGATCTAAATATCCTCCAGGGCACCACCCACCAAATGCAACACAAATTGAATTATTCAGGAAAGGGTCAACGTGTGGATCCTACAGGAGGAAATAAAACGCCTTACGCTGAGCTATAAAGTAAAACAGAACGAGTCCTTTATGGGCATGGGTCTCCTCAAGCCTACCGACGCTGCCTGCTTGTAGGGCAGCAGCCGGCAGCGGTGCCCCACGCACTCGGCCCTGCCCGCCGGCAGCGGGGTGCAGCCCCTGCTTCCAGGAAACACTGTGTCATCCCGCGCGGAGCGGTTTCTAATTCTGCTGGGTGCCCCGGCACAGGCCCAACATTCAGCTCTCTCAAGGGCCCTCTCATTGCGCTACATTCACCTCTTTGTGTTTGGGTTTCTGTGCTGACATCAGGGAAAAACAATGTAGCCGTTCTCAGCCATCCCTCTGCTTGTTCCTCAGCGGCATTAACTCGTTCCTGTACCTCAGGGCGGTGCTGCACGTGCCGGGGTCCTGCCTCCTCCCCGAGGATGCTGTTTCATTGCATCTGTTCTCATTTTTGCATTTTTCATCAATTCTCGTTAGGCGCACGTTTACATTCACTCCGTATTTTCCGCAGCAGTTTTTCTCCTGATGGAGCTGATGGGTCCCTCTCCTTCAGCCCAAAAAGAGCTCAGCTCCAAAGTTACCCAAAGCACAGACTGCTTGAGAGCGATTCCAGCGCAACTGTGGCAGAGAGGCGGTTCTTTCTGGTACAGTTTCCGATGATTGCGCTTGTTCCCAGGATTAAACATTTGCACTCAGAGGTCCTTCTTAAAATAGACACGCCGATTCAATGAAAGACAGGGCTAAAACGTGGCAGTGCAAGACAAACACACGAGGAGTGCTCGTCTCATCGGTGCTGCCACCCATTACCCCATGCAGCCACAGGCTGGCCCAGTCCGAACAAGCTCCCTGCTCTGGGGACGTGCCCTCTTCCTGCATTTCTGGGCACCGAGGTGCTGTGTGCACTGACTCCTAGAAGCCTTGAGCTATTGCTGGAGCCTGTGGTAATGGCACCAGGCATTGATAAATATGCAGCGAACGTTATTTTTCTTCTACCATATGATCACACTGTCCACTCGTTTTCAAGCACTCGGGTGATTATTCACAGATCTCTTGCATTATTTATGCCTTATTTAGCATTCCTGTCCTGCAGAAAACACTCCGTCAGAGATCAGAAAGATGCAGCCGAAGTGACAAATTTCAGGGCTCGGGAACAACACCGACTGCTTACTTATGACACTCCCCAAGCCATCTTTCGATAATAAATGTGTTGGAAAAAAATGAGGACAGATTTGTGGTTTGCAGTTAAACAGCTACAACGTCATCCAACTTTGGCACTTAGCAAATAGTTTTTACCTGCTGCTGCTGATCAGGGACCGCAGTGCTCAGAGCCGCACTCGGGAAGTTCTGCACATGCTCTAGGCTGGCCTTGAATGAAGTCACACTCGTAACTCCTCCAACTACAAATCACTTTTCCTCCTTTATTTTTATCGCTTTTCTTTTTGTTAAGTCCCTCATTTGCTGTGGTGGACCGCCCGGAATGGAGGAATTCCATTCCAGGAGGACTGTTGTGGGTCTCCAGGCATTCAATACCTGCCACAGAATCTTTGTGCTTACCTGGCTTTGGTTATTCCCACTGAAGAGGAGGAATTATGAAAGTTAGGGTCAAAAAAAGAGACTAAAAGGCAGAAAATGGGATTAGAGCTCTGAGCTGGGAGATTCACTGGGATTGCAGACAGAGAAGTAAATGAGAGCCCGGCAGAAATTATTTGGCTGACTAATTAATTACCCAATGTTATGGTGCTTTTCTCATCCAAATTCAGTGCTTGGGAAGCAGGTGGAGGTCTGCAGCATTCAGTAAGAGGAACCTCAACTGCTCTCCAGTGCGGTCAGAGGTGGAGGTGAGCAGTGCAGGATTTGATGCAAACAAGAACTTGTTGTAAAGCTCAGGAAGGTGGGGTGCAGCCAACCGCACATGTTTGCACAGATTATCAAGCTGATGCATCTGGACAGCTAAAGGCAACTCCAGCTCACGGCGCTGCCCATGAAGCTGGGATGGGGGCTGCTCTGTTAGCCACCATGGCACTGTCCTTCACATTTGTGCAGGGAATACCTGACTGCAATACCCTGGATAATACCACAACCCAGCAAAGGTGCACTGCTGTTGTCACGGTTCAGCACTGACCTCTTCTTCGAGCCTTCTCGCTCCACGATTGCAGTTCTTGCTCTGTCCCAGCCTGCAGAAGTATAACACGGAAGAAAAAGAGGTGTTTATTTCAGTTTGTTTGCTAAGTGTCACGTTTTTAAGGAAGAGATATTCTGAATTCCCTCTTGGAACAAGAGTTCTTTGTTGTTCCTGGAGAAGCTTTGGAAATATCTATATCTCCATTAAATCCCATCCCCTTCTGCTGTTAAGTAGCATGCAACATGCTCGTACACCCAATCTGAGCCACAAGATCATTACAAATATCAGCTAAGGTCTTTTCTGGTGATCTGGCATTGCACAGCAAGAAGGCAAGGCTCCTGCTCGTCATCTGGGGTCAAACGTCACTCCGAGTTCAGACGGCTGCAGAGCGCTCCAGCTTCCTGCGCTCCCTGCTCTCAAAGGGGAACCTCTTGCTTCGCTCTTCCTCCTGTTCTTCAGGTTATGTCAGGAATCCAAAATGGAATGACTGCTATTATGATGATTTCCAGAAAAAAAAATGGAAGAGGTAAATATCTTGGAAGTAAATAATTTTCGCTGCAGGATGGGGTGTGTGGGTTTTTCAGCTCATAAAATCGTGCAGTCAAACTGACCTGGAGATGTAGCCTCGTATTAACAACGCTCCTTTTGCACTTCATAATGATTGTTCATCACTGCTGATTACAGCAGCCAACGGTTTCTTCTACGTGTGATGCTGACTTTGAAGATCACTAAAAGGTTGGATTCCTGCTCGGACAAAAAGTAATGTGAAGCTGAGGCCCCTCAACCTCCTCTCCCACCAGCTGGGGCCAAGTGGCCTCAGGCACAGCTGCAGAGCCCTGCAGAACCATAAAACTTTTGTTTCTTGCAAAAAAATCTGGATTTTATTTCTCTTTCTAGGTTACTCTTGAGCCGGTAGGAAACTGGAAGCTTCACTTTTTAACTCATGTCAGTAATGCTTAATTATATCAAAAGTATCAGAATAAGCGCTTTATTTCTGCGCACTAGTGCAAATGGACACAAGTTCTGTCCTGCAGCGGTAGCCAGAGCTCATCCATCACATCCTGCCCGCTCCTGCTGCCAGGCAGCCACGGTGCAGCAATGGGACCCTAAAAATAACTGCAGAAAAGCATCATCCACCGCCGGACAAGAAGGAGTTGTTGTTGATGAAACTGAGCAGAGCGGAAGTCTCATTGGCAGCAGACATGAGGAGCAGGGATAGCTGGGAGCTGCTGGGACGGAGCTGGCTGCTGCTGCCAAGCGAGCACGCTCCCATCGGGGATGTGGTACACGGGGTCTGCAGTTAACCCTGAGGCAGACAGCAGCGTGTGTCAAAGCAGTCCCCTGAAGTTATGCTTCCCATCCTGGTATGATGCTAAAGTTACACAGAAACAGAGAGCTGTAACAGAAAAATGTGATAATTAAGGCCTCGAAGTCAGAGCATAAGGAGTATTTTTCACTTTAGAGCTTCAAGTAGATAAAGTAGCAATAAGACCAATGTCTGAAAAAAAGCTAGATCCCGACCCACAGCGTCTCACCCTATACCTCTGAAATCCAGGCACCTGCTAAAAGGCAGACTTAGGAAGGATGTAGTGCACAGACCGGTTCTGCTCAGGGGACTGCAGCGTGTGCATTGCAAATGTTCTAACCCAAGAGGCAGAGCCCACGTTTGGCTGCTGTGGCTCCCTGCAGCAAAGGGAAGGAGCTGCCACACGACACCCAGCCCTGCAGCCCAGCACCCAAAAAGCTGCTGCACCTCGCGCTCACCGCTGCAGCGCTGTCCATCCTCTTCCTCCTCCTCCCCATGAGCACGGAGACCCGCGGGCTGCAGGACACACGGCCCCGGGCTGCAGGTGCCGGTCATCAGGTGTGGGCTTTGCTGCTCTGTGAGAACAGCTAATTGTGTTTTACTCGCTAATCAGAGGCTCTTACGGCAATTTTCCCCCTTCATCTTACCTTCCCAGACTCACCTGATTTAGATGCCACTCGTAATTAAGCACGCTATTAATAACAGCACTTGACTCAGGCCTTGAGCTGAAGGTATTTTCCAATTTTCCTCTGATTCCTTCATCAAAGTAGCTCCCGGGAGCTGATGGGTGCACGGATAACGGAGGAGGGCGGACCTGCACCTTCCACCGTGCCAAATGTTGACGAGGCCTCAACAAAAGCTCTCTCCCTCTCGTCCACGCAGCAATTCCCTCTGCCTTTTCCCTTAGCGCCGTTCTCCACCCTGCATCCCTTCCCTCCAAAATCCACGTTTATGCCTCTGCTGGTTGCTCCGGCTCTGTGGCATTCCCCATCCCGAGTGTGATGCTGTGTGACGGGGGCAGGAGCTTTGTTCTGCTGGCGTTTTTTAGATACCAGCATATCCAGCCTCCACCATCAATACGTCGATAGGGACCGGGTCTGTGGACTTGCTCGCTGGGAAGTATGGATAATTTATTCGGAATTTGACTAATGGAAGGATTGACTTGGTTTTTCTCAATGATATCTTGTACTGGAATGCTGTGCTCTGCAAACTAATATATTTCTTCCTGCGTATCCCATCAATACGGGCTGATTTTGCTGGCTGTCGTATAGAACAAATGAGCAAACATGCAATCTAGATTTTTAACAATACTCCTTATTATTCAAGCTCTGCCATCCAAAGAACAACTTCTTTTTGCCCACTAGTCACGCTAACGACGTTCCATTTTCACTTCAGTTTGAATCTATGTTTTTCATACTGAAGAACCAGATCCCGTTAGGTTAGACCTGCAAAAAGACAAACCCCAGCAGCCCTCCTGTCCCTCGTGCAGGCCACCAGGTGTGGGCACGGGGCCCAGAGAGCAGCAGCGCTGGGGAGGGACAGGGCTGAGCACGGTGCTGGGTCAGTGCAGACCGGCTCACTACAGCAGCTCTTAAAGTGATAAAGGAGCTTAACCATCGGCAAATCATTTCCAGCTTAGACTTCCTTTTTTTTCAAAGCATTGGAAATAATTAACTTCTTCAAACGTAGCTCCTTCATACCCCGTGCTAGAATCAGGCGTTTGAAGAAGCAAAGCGATATTTGAATAGCCACGTTCATAACTACAAACGCCATTGTCTGCACCGGGGCTGTTTTCAATTAACAGCCTGCGTGGATGTGTCCGCTCTCCCTGCCCTGTGCCTCCGGTGACCGCTGCACTCACACAGACCAGCAGCTGCGCTCTCGCTACCGAGCAGCTCCCACAGCCCAGTGCCTGCTCCGCACAGAGCCTGCTCCACTGCTTGCCACCATCCATGACGACTCCGTGGTTCAGTGCTGGGACTGCCTGAGGGGAGCAGGTCACGGGGACAGAGTAGCTCCAAACAATGCGAAGGGTCTTGCTTAAGGAAAGAAGTCGATTACACCAGATTTCTGTGGGTGTTGTCAGTTAATACTCGCAGTACAGGCAAAAAAACAATGTGTAATTGTGCTATTTTAGAGTGCTTGTGACATAAACACATCCCCCAAGTGCTGTTATTCTTGGTTTCCCAGGGCTGCGGAACAGCGGGCAGCTGTCAGCATGCACCGCAGCCCCCCGGCTCGTGTGCCAGCTGGGCCCGAGGGATGGGAACACACGGCAGCAGACAGCAGGGCTGGGACATGAGCTGTGGGGTTCTTGCTGGCTGGGCCATGACTGGCTGCTCTGTCCCCACCCTGCCTGGGAACCCAGCTTGGTGGCCAAATGCATCAAGCAACTCCACGAGCAGCTCAGTCAGGGTCTGCGTGCAGCTGCCTGGCCTGCACACATCAGTCTGGGGAGAGAAGAAGTGCCGTTGTGCTCCTATGTCCTACTGGAAGCAAACATGTGGAGCTGAGTGCTGCAGCTCTGCTGTCCTGCTGTCACTTTGGCGTCCCCTGACTGGCTGCGTGGCTGGGCAGGCATTCAGCGCCAATAGCAGTGTGGGAGCTGGGATGCAGCACCTGAAAGCTGGGATGCAGCACCCGGGAGCTGTAAAAGCCTCTACAGTGCAGCCACTACATCGGGCATTTCCAAACCTTTCAGGAAGTCACTGCCACATTAAAAACCCAAACTACGTATGCGCTATAGCAGAGCCGTGGGCGGGTGTTCCAGCACATAGATGTGTGCTTTATGTAAGAAAGCTCCGCGGGCCCCTCAGCCCGCCGACTTTCCGGAGGATGCGAGCCGGAGCCGTGCCCCCGCCGCTGCCGCTGCCCGCGGGTCAGGCCGCGGTGCGGGCCGGGCCGCCGCCTCCTCCCCGCGCTGCGCGCTCCCGGCGCTCCGCTCGCAGCTCCGCTCCCGAGAAGCCCCGCGGGACCGGGCCCCGCCCGCGGAGCAGCGCTCGGCTCGGGCGGAGCGTCCCGCACAGCTGGATTTCTGCGAGTGCAGATGTTGCTAATGGCAGCTTAAGCACGGATGGGCAGAGAGCATATGGGCTGCAGCGGTGCCAGATGGGCCGTTTAGCCTCTCGACCCGACGGGTATCAATCACACGCGTCCTGGGGACGGCGGAGCGGCTCGGAGCGGGAGAGGAGCAGCTGGGGACCACCCCCACCCCTGACCCGGGTACCGGGCGACGCGAACGCACCGCGCTGCCGTGCTGCGAGGGCAGAGCCGGGCGTCAGCTCCAGCCACCCGTGTGCGGGCCGGGCCCCGACAGCCGCCAAGCAGGCAGCCGCTGGGTTCTTGTCCTGAAATAAGGAAAGCACGGCGTTGTGGTCCCCGGATTAACCGGCTAGCAGCGAGAACAGAAAGAGAACAAGCGTGGCCTTGGGACTCTGTGTCACTCAGCGCTGCCCGCACGGCATGGTGTCAGGGGAGGGCTCAGGGCAGGAAAGGACGAATGATGCTCATTCTGAAATGCAGAGAAATCTGAGGGAGGGGCTCCTAGAGCAAATCGATGCGGAATGAGGCACCCAAATGTTCGGGTTCCCCACCCCCTGAGCTGGTGCCACGGGCTTGGCCTCCCAGTGCTACCCAGCACCAGCGGGCTCCTGCACTCCTTTGGCTCCGGCACCGCAACACTCCTTTGGGCCTGGGGAGTTCGCCCCTTGCTGTACCACACACAGTAGTCTGGCACATTTCTGTGCTTTTATCACAAACGCAGCCACCGGGCCAGGCCTCTGCAAGGCTGTTCTCCAAAACCCAGCCCTGGCTCTGCTGCGGTGCACTCCTCCCGTGGCCATCCCAGTGGGCTGCACACCAACGCCTGCTGGCGGCAGGTGACGCCCTTTGGGGTCACGGGATTTGTGTTTTGCAGCGTGCACGGGTTCGGCCCTTCTGCAACGGGCACCTCTGCGTCCGAGCGGAGCGGCTCAGCGCTGCCTTTGCAACCACAGATGGGAATGGTGACGGCACAGCTCCGCACGCACGGCATGTGCACACGTGTGTGCCCCTGTGTGCTGCGCCCATGTGTGCCCACGTGTGCCCGTGCCCTTCCCCAGGCACTGGGTCACGCGTCGGGAAGAGCAGCGGAGAATGAGGGACTCACGGCACCTCGTGCTCCGTACCCGAGGGGAAGAGCGACGCTTCTTGTGAATTGAACGTGTCCTTCGTGCTCTCGTATTTAGGCACCAAAATACGGCATTTCGCCACATGTATGAAATTGTGTTTGCATTTATTTAATTTGGAGTTCTTTCTAAAGGCATGGAGCCTCGAATGTTTGTTCTCCGTTTTTTTCACATCATTACTCTGATACTGCTTGATTAGCTCCCTCCCCAGTCATGATTGGTAATTAAAATAGGCATTAAAATTAGTCACTTAGCAATTTTGCTGTTCAATTGGCAATTAAATTACTTAATTGCAATTAAAGTCCTAATTTTAATTGGCAAAATGATAGATGTAGATTTAAGATAATATGTATAAATACTTTAATAAGTGTCTATATAAGGATTACTTAATTACTCAACTTCAAGTTTATGCTGTTAACTTCAGAACTTTTAAGTGAGTAATGAAATTTATATCGCGTCTATTCTAAGGATATGGTAATGAGGTGCATCTCTGGGCCCTGAGCGGGGTTCGCTCTGTGCAGGTCGCATCGCAGCCGCTGTGCTGCACGGCACCGTGCGCTGCTGCAGCGTTGTGGGGTCTCTTTCCTCATCTCCATCAGTCCATAGCATCCCAGAACCATAGAACCTTGCAATCATAAGGGCTGGAAAAGACCTCTAGGATCACCAACCCCAGCCCACCCCCACCATGCCCAATGCCCACGTCCCTCAGTGCCACATCCTCACGGCCCTGGGACGCCCCCAGGGACGGTGACCCCCCACTCCCTGGGCAGCTGTGCCAGTGCCTGACTGCTCTTCTGGGGAGGGAATGTTTCCTCATACCCACCCTGAGCCTCCCATGGCACAATGTGAGGCCGTCTCCTCCCATCCTGTCACCGTTACCCGGACCAGAGGACAACCTACAACCTCCTTTCGGGGAGCAGGAGAAAGTGCCTTCTCCCAGCCCTTGGGAAAAGCCTTCGGGCTGCAGCCGTGCGCTGCAGACACGAGACCGGGCCGCTCGGGGACCTATGGCAGAGCACCCGCCAGACGTACGGCACCACTGCGTATTTGCCTTCTTTTTGCCGCACAAACTGATGGCATCTCTGGTTTTTGTTGCGGTTTTTTTTTTTTTCCCCCGAATCCCGTTCATTTCGAGCCGAAGCCGCTCCCCGCCTCGTGCCTCGTGCCGGGCCGCTCCGCGGGGCGCCCCGGCCCAACCCCGCCCGCGGTGCGGGTCCCGTCGGGGCGCGCGGGCGCGAGGCTATTTCGGGCACTTTTGGCGCGCCGCGCCGTTGCGTCAATGGCGGCGCCCCCTGCGTCACGGCCGCCCCGCCCCGCCCCGCCCCGCGCTCACTTTTTCCCTTTCGCCCGCGGGTGACGCCGCCGCGCTCCATGCAAATGAGGCGGCGCTCATGCAAATGAGGCCCCGCCCCTCCCCGCCCCTCTCGAACGCCGTCGCCGACGGGGCGGGCGGGGATCCCCGGGCGCGCCCCCGCGATCCGCCCCGCCCAGAGCTTGGCGGGGGAGCTCCGCGGCGGGCACCCGGAACGCCGGGCGCGGCGGCGGCGGCCGCGCACCCCGAGCGCCGCACGGCGCGCCCCGCTCGGACCCACCGACGGCGGCCGCGGGGAGAGGGCGGGGAGCGGGGGGGCGACGCGGGGCGGCCCGAGCCCACCTTAAGCCGTGACTCGCGGTGATGTCACGTCGGAAATTTACCAAAGCGAGCGCTGGCCAACGGCGCGGGGCGGCCGGCCCCGGCGGGCTGATTGGGCGGGCGGCGCTGACGCGCGGTGACGCTCGAAGCCTTTAGGTGCACGTTGGTTGGGAACGCGGAGCGCACATAAACAAAGGCACATTGCGGGAAGGGCACTCCGAGCGCTCCGCTCGCACGGCGCTGCGCTGCCGCCGCCGCTCCCGCGCAGAGTCCCGCCGTGCCCGGCCGTGTCCCGCCGTGCCGGCCCCGCGCCCACCGCCGCCCGCCACTTGGATGCCCGCTCCGCTCTCCGCTCTCCGGTGAGTCCCTCGACACCGCGCATCCCGTGCCCGGGCGCTGCCCGGGGGGTTCCGCGCGTGGGGCGCGG
>NC_034413.1:70851704-70853074 GCF_002078875.1 Numida meleagris | reverse complement strand
AAAAAAAAGAAAAGGAAATGGAAGAAGGAACGGAACAGGGGAGGAATGAGGCGGCGGGGAGCGGGGCCGGCGGCTCTTGCGGACCCCGCTGACACCGCGATCTCCCCGTCCCGTCCCGACCCGTCCCGTCCCGCCCCGCAGCGCACGGTGCAGAAGAACGCCAAGTACGTGTGCCTGGCCAACAAGAACTGCCCGGTGGACAAACGCCGCCGGAACCGCTGCCAGTACTGCCGCTTCCAGAAGTGCCTGGCCGTCGGCATGGTGAAGGAGGGTGAGTGCGGGGCTCAGCGCCGGACCGGGCCCCTCGCGCCGGACCGAGCCGGGCCGCACCGGGCCGAGCCCCGTCGGGGCGGCTGAGCCGCGCTTCTCTTGCAGTGGTTCGCACAGACAGCCTCAAAGGCCGGAGGGGTCGCTTGCCATCCAAACCGAAGAGCCCCCAGGAGCCCTCTCCCCCCTCTCCCCCGGTGAGTCTGATCAGTGCGCTGGTGAGAGCCCATGTCGACTCCAACCCGGCTATGACCAGCCTGGACTATTCCAGGGTAAGCTGGACCGAGCTCGCGTTGGGACCTTGCCGCGCCCTCCGCTCCCGGCACGCAGCGGCCGCCCGCAGCCCGCAGCCCGGAGCGCGGCGGCTCGGCCCCAGCGCGTTGCGGCGGGCGGGGGGACGCTCCCCGGCCGCGCTCCGGGCGGCCCCGGCGGCGGCTGCGCCGTTCTCCTCGCGGGGTGTGCGGCCGTCCCCGTGGGGCGGCCCCGCGCCGGGCTGCGCGGAAACGGCGATTTGCATATTGCAAGCGGCGACCTCGTCGTGCCGTTCCTAATGGAATTAATTGCCCCGGAACATCTAATTTCCTTAGTGGTCAGAGAGAGATTTAATTGTTAGAAAAACCCGGCTCCCCTCCTAGAAACGGGGTTAGCAATTTCACGGGTTATATACTTCGGAGAACCTCATTAAGTGCTTTTTAAAATGAATTTCCAGTTCCAGGCTAACCCCGACTACCAGATGAGCGGGGACGACACTCAGCACATCCAGCAGTTCTACGACCTGCTCACCGGCTCCATGGAGATCATCCGCGGCTGGGCAGAGAAGATCCCCGGCTTCACCGACCTGCCCAAAACCGACCAGGACCTGCTCTTCGAGTCCGCCTTCCTCGAGCTCTTCGTGCTGCGCCTGGCGTACAGGTGAGCGGCCGCCAGCCGGGACGCGGGCGGTGGGAAGCAGAGCCTTTCGGGGCCGGTTAATGAAGCTGTGCTTTATTAACTCCACGGTAATTAGGTGCCTCTTAAATCCTTCATTTATTGCTCCTCGAGTAATTAGTTGTTTAGCTTTTCTCCCCCCATCTTCTCTTTCTTCCCCTTTCTCTTTTTGCCTT